>NC_073413.1:3275950-3320950 GCF_028641065.1 Leucoraja erinaceus | reverse complement strand
ACAGGAAATAGTGGGTCAACATATAATGAGCGTTTGATGGCACTGGGCCTGTCTGCACTCGCTGGAGTTTAGAAGAATGACGGGGGGGACCTCATAGAAACTAACCGAATAATGAAAGGCCTGGATAGAGTGGATGTGAAGAGGATGTTTCCACTAGTGGGAGAGTCTAGGACCAGAGGACGTTCCTCTAGGGAGGAGATGAGGAGGAATTTCTTTAATCAGAGGGTGGAGAATCTGTAGAATTCATTACCACAGAAGGCTGTGGAGGCCAAGTCAATGGATATTTTTAAGACAGAGATAGATAGATTCTTGATTATTGTATTGTAATGTATTTTGTATTGTATATCTTTATTGTCATTTCCTGAGTATTCGCATACCCAGAGGAAACAAAAAAACGTTGCTCAACCAGTGTCCATTCAGTGTGCATGAAAAATAAATAGAAATAAAAAATACATGTATCATGAACAAATTTAACACTCTACTAAACATTCAACAGGCGTTCCGACCGGCAGCGGCACAACAGTGCGGGTGTCAGGGGTTATGGGGAGAAGGCAGGAGAATGGGGTTAGGAGGGGGGAGATAGACCAGCCATGATTGAATGGCAGAGTAGGCATGATGGGCCGAATGGCCTAAATCTGCTCCTATCACTTAAGATCATCAGATGCTGGAATCTCGAGGTGACTTCTTACAGCGCCAGAGGCCCGGGTTCGATCCTGATCTCGGGTGCTGTCTGTGTGGAGTTTGTACGTTCCCCTAGAGTGACCGAGTGGGGTTCCTCCAGGTGCTCAGGTTTCCTCCCACACTCCGAAGGCGTGCAAGGTTGAAGGTTAACTGGGTTTGGTAAAAATTGTAAATTGTCCCAAGTGTGTGTGTGTGTGTGTGTGTGTGTGTGTGTGTGTGTGTGTGTGTGTGTGTGTGTGTGTGTGTGTGTGTGTGTGTGTGTGTGTAGGATAGTGTACGTGTCTGGGGGTCATTGGTCGGTGCAGACTCGGTGGGCCGAAGGGCCTGTTTCCGCACTGTATCTCTAAAGTAAAGTAAAGTAACTTTTACCATCAAAGAGGAAAGGGCAGGTCACACATCATTCATCATCAACAGGGCTAGCATGGGCAGGTTGTGACGAAGGGCCCGTTTTCTTGCTGTGACTCCACAAGTCCAAACTTGGAACTCCACTCCCCAATAACACTTTTACTTTAGTTTAGAGATAAGGCATGCAGACAGGCCATTCGGCCCACCGAGGCCATGCTGACTATCAATTACTCGTTCACTAGTTCTATGTTAGACAATAGACAATAGGTGCAGGAGTAGGCAATTCGGCCCTTCGAGCCAGCACCGCCATTCAATGTGATCATGGCTGATCATCCCCAATCAGTACCCAGTTCCCCATATCCCCTGACTCCGCTATCTTTAAGCCCACATTATCCCACTTTCACTTCCTCCACACAGGGGGCAATTTACAGAAGCCAATTAACCTACAAACCTGCACCTCTTTGGAATACAGTTTAGAGGATACAGCGCGGAAACAGGCCCTTCGGCCCAGCGAGTCTGTGCCGACCAGTGACCCCCGCACACTAGCACTATCCCACACACACACAGGCGAGGGCCAATTTCCAATTTTTACAGAAGCCAATTAACCTACAAACCGGAGCACCCGGAGAAAACCCATGCAGGTCACAGGGAGAACGTGCAAACTCCACACAGACAGCAGCCGAGGTCAGGGTGAACCCGGGTATCTGGCGTGGTGAGGCAGCAGCTCTACCCGCTGCGCCAGTTAGAAGCACGTTGACTAGTATAAACACCATCGTACATGGTGGGAGTTAACGTTTAGACTCAACAAGGAGTGGGCAACAAAGGATAGTCCTCCTACCAATGCCCAAATCCAAAAGGATGATCACATACAGTGCCCTCCATAATGTTTGGGACAAAGACCCAACATTTATTTATTCGTCTTTGTACTCTACAATTTGAGATTTGTAATAGCAAACAAATCACATGTGGTTAAAGTGCACATTGTCAGATTTTACTAAAGGCCATTTTTATACATTTTGGTTTCATCATGTAGAAATTACAGCAGTGTTTATACATAATCCCCCCATATCAGGGCACCATAATGTTTGGGACACATGGCTGGTGTTTGTAATTGCTCAGGTGTGTTTAATTGTCTACTTAATGCAGGTATAAGAGAGCTCTCAGCACCTAGTCTTTCCTCCAGCCTTTCCATCACCTTTGGAAACTTTTATTGCTGTTTATCTACATGAGGACCAAGGTTGTGCCAATGAAAGTCAACTAAACCATTATGAGACTGAGGAACAAGAATAAAACTGTTAGGGACATCAGCTAAACCTTAGGCTTACCAAAATCAACTGTTTGGAACATCATTAAGAAGAAAGACAGCACTGGTGAGCTTACTAATCGCAAAGGGATTGGCAGGCCAAGGAAGACCTCCACAGCTGATGACAGAAGAATTCTCTCTGTAATAAAGAAAAATCCCCAAACACCTGTCTGACAGATCAGAAACTTGCTTCAGTAGTCGGGTGTAGATTTGTCAATGACCACTGTCCGCAGAAGACTTCATGAACAGAAATACAGAGGCTACACTGCAAGATGCAAACCACTGGTTAGCCGCAAAAATAGGATGGCTAGGTTACAGTTTGCCAAGGAATACTTAAAACAGCAACCACAGTTCTGGAAAAAGGTCTTGTGGACAGATGAGATGAAGATTAACTTATATTAGAGTGATGGCAAGAGCAAAGTATGGAGGAGAGAAGCAACTGCCCAAGATTCAAAGCACACCCCTCATCTATGAAACACGGAGGTGGGGGCGTTATGGCCTGGGCATGTATGGTTGCAGAAGGTACTGGCTCATTTATCTTATTGATGATACAACTGCTGATGGTAGTAGCATAATGAATCCTGAAGTGCATAGACACATCCTATCTGCTCAAGTTCAAACAAATGATTCAAAACACATTAGCCAGCAGTTCGTTCTACAGTAAGACAATGATCCCAAACATACTGCTAAAGCAACAAAGGAGTTTTTCAAAGCTCGTCATTTCTTGAGTGGCCAAGTCAATCACCTGATCTGAACCCAATTGAGCATGCCTTTTATATCCTGAAGAGAAAACTGAAGGGGACTAGCCCCCAAAACCAGCATTCGCTAAAGATGGCTACAATACAGACCTGGCAGAGCATCACCAGAGAAGACACCCAGCAACTGGTGATGTCCATGAATCATAGACTTCAAGCACTCGTTGCATGCAAAGGACATGCAACAAAATACTAAACATGACTACTTTCATTTACATGACATTGCTGTGTCCCAAACATTATGGTGCCCTGAAATGGGGGCACTATGTATAAACACTGCTGTAATTTCTACATGGTGAATCCAAAATGTATAAAAAATGGCCTTTATTAAAATCTGACAATGTGCACTTTAACCACATGTGATTTTTCTATTACAAATTTCAAATTGTGGAGTACAGAGGCAAATAAATAAATGATGGGTCTTTGTCTCAACAATTATGGAGGGCACTGTCAGATTTCAATAGGAAAAACCGAAGGAACTAGGCCACAAAGAACTCCAAAGGCAGTCAGGTATGTACTGTAAGATGCATCTCGGTCGGTCACTCCCTCTTCTGCTGTCTTCCCCATCAGGCAAGAGGTACAGAGGTTTGAAAACGCACACCTCCAGATTCACGGACAGTTTCTTCCCGGCTGTTATCAGGCAACTGAACCATCCTATCAAGAACTAACATACAGCCCTGGCCACAGTGGAGACATAGAAACATAGAACATAGACAATAGGTGCAGGAGGAGGCCATTCGGCCCTTCGAGCCAGCACCGCCATTCATTGTGATCGTCCCCTATCAATAACCCATGCCTGCCTTCTCCCCATATCCCTCGACTCCACTAGAGCTCTATCTAACTCTCTCTTAAATCCATCCAGTGACTTGGCCTCCACTGCCCTCTGTGGCAGGGAATTCCACAAATTCACAGCTCTCTGGGTGAAAACGTTTTTTCTCACCTCAGTCTTAAATGGCCTCCCCTTTATTCTAAGACTGTGTGGCCCCTGGTTCTGGACTCGCCCAACATTGGGAACATTTTTCCTGCATTTAGCTTGTCCAGTCCTTTTATAATTTGATATGTTTCTATCGACCTCCCAACTATCTTTGATTGGACTTTATCTTGAACCAAATGTTATTCCCTTCATCCTGTATCTGTACACCGTGGACATTGAGATCAGGCAAGCGTAGGGAGGAACTGCAGATGCTGGTTTACACCGAAGGTAGGCACACAAATCGCTGGAGTAACTCAGCGAGGACAGGCAACATCTCTGGAGAAAAGTAGGAGGTGACGTTTTGGGTGGAGACCATTCTTCTGTCTGTTGTATGTGGGAAAGAAGGGTCTGAACCCGAAACGTCACCGATTCCTTCTCTCCAGAGATGCTGCCCATCCCGTGGAATCAAGTGCGATCTTCACGCTGATAGGAGAGCGCACAACAAGAAATCTTTTTGCTGCAGAAAGGGAACTGAAGACGCTGGTTTACAACTGATGATAGAAAGACACAAAAAAGTTGGAGTAACTCAGCGGGACAGGCACCATCTCTGGAGGGAAGGACTGGGTGACATTTCGGGTCGAGACTCTCCTTCAGACGGCAGTACCTCGGTATACATGTCAACAATGACCTAAACCAGACCACGGGGGGTATGAAATGGAGCAAGGGTATATAACAACACATGGTAAGAGGTCACAGGACAAGGGGTCACAGCTTAAGGATAAGGGGGAAATCCTTTAGAACCGAGATGAGGAGAACTTTTTTCACACAGAGAGTGGTGAATCTCTGGAACTCTCTGCCACAGAGGGTAGTTGAGGCCAGTTCATTGGCTATATTTAAGAGGGAGTTAGATGTGGCCCTTGTGGCCAAGGGGATCAGAGGGTATGGAGAGAAGGCAGGTACGGGATACTGAGTTGGGTGATCAGCCATGATCATATTGAATGGCGGTGCAGGCTCGAAGGGCCGAATGGCCTACTCCTGCACCTAATTTCTATGTTTCTATGTTTCTATGTACTGATTCTGGATGGTCATATTGAATGGCGGTGCTGGCACAAAAGGGCCGAATGGCCTACTCCGGCACCTATTTTCTATGTTTCTATACGTTTCACATTTCAGAGCAAGACGCTGAAAACCCGAAACTAAAACAGAAATTCCAAAAGCCACTCGATTCTGGTGCCGGTGGGGTGGGGGGGGGGGGGGGGGGGTCACAGAAACTCTTTTCCCTCCCCACAGACGCTGCCCGACCTGCTGAGTGCTTCAAACATTTAGTGTCTGTTGGCCAGCCCCTGACTAATGGCTCAACCTTCTCCCCACTCTCACATGAAAGGATGCACCAGCCACATATGGCCAAGGTACCCTCAACATTTCACCCAGACACTCTGCCTAAGAATATTATCACCTTTAAACCCCACATCCACACTCTCAATAGTAAAAGCAACAGTAGCAGTCCACCCAAAACACAACTCAACACATGCCTCCAGTTTTCAAATTACATTACCCCATTACACCTTATAATAAAAATGTCTTTTGAACGAGTGGATTTTTTAAAAAAACGTTTAGATTATATAAAAAAAAATTCTTCAGAACTGCCCGAACTAGGAAAGGCCTCTTCAAAGTAAATTTAAAGACACTCTTACACAACACCGCTACAACAACCGCACACAACTAACATCTAGAGACGATGCCTTACTTATTACAAATATTTTTTTTGGAAAGGAAGGCTGTTTTTAAAGTGTCCCCGCAGCCTGAGAGACAGAGGCAGACCCGTGAAACTTCACTCCGGCCGCCAAGTCCCAGGAGAAAAAGTTTGGGAAAACTTTCTCCAAACTTTCTCAGAAGTTTTTTGTTGTTTGTTTTTTTTCCGCCTCCCCCCCAATTCTCTCTCCTCTCGCCTCGCAAGTTGGTTTTTTTTTGTGTTTTTTTTACCTGGATGAACTGGATGGTGAGGGCACTTTTGCCCACCCCTCCGCCTCCCACGACCACCAGCTTGTACTTCTCCTGGAGTGCGCCGTCTTTGCTGGACATTGTCCCGTGGAGCTGGAGCTGGAGCTGGAGACAAGGAGGGCGGCAGAGCCGGGACAAGCGGGGACACACGTTCTCTGGCTCGCTTTTTCTTTTACTTTTACTCTTTCTCTCTCCCCCTCTCTCTCTCTCTCACTCTCTGGGCTGGGCTGGGCTCTGCACACACCCCTCACCTCCCCTGTGCGCAAACACACATACACACATACAAACCTACGCCGATTCCTGCATGAATGTTAATCGCCACGCAACCCCCCCTTTTGCTTTCAACCGGGCGCTTCCCTTATTTGGTGAGTTCTCAAGGGCGTCCTTGCCCGGGGAGCTCAGGGTCCTAAAGAGACACTCTCTCGCTCTCCCTCTCTCTCTCTATCTCTATCTCTTTTTCTTTTTTCCCCCTCTCTTCCTTTCTCTTTCCCTCTCTCTCTTTCCTTCTTTCTCTTTCGTTTTATTTATTTTTTTCTCTTTTTTCAATTTATTTTCCCCTCTCTCTCTTCTTTTCTCTTTCTTTCTACTCTCTCGTTTTATTTTTTCTTTCTCACTCCTTTTCTCTCCCTTTTTCTTTTTTCTCTTTCTCTCTCTCTTTCTCTCTCTCTCTCTCCCTCTTTCTTTCTCTCTTTCTTTCTCTTTCTCTTTTTTTCTCTTTCTCTCCTTCTTTCTCCTTCTCTTTCTCTCTTTCTTTCTCTCTTTCTTTCTCTCTTTTTTCCATTTCTTTCTCTCTCCTTTTCTCTCTCTCTCATTTCTTTCTCTCGTTGTCTTTATTTATTTATTTTTCTCTCTCTCGTTCTCTCTCTTTTTCTTTCTCTATCTTTCATTCTTTCTCTCATTTTCTTTATTTCTTTCTTTTTCCCTCTCTTTCTCTCCCTCTCTCTTTCCCTCTCTCTCTTTCTCTCTTTTTTCTCACTCTTTTTCTTTCTTTCTCTCTCGTTAGGGAACTGTCAATGGAAAAGACACAAAGTGCTGGAGTAACTCGTCGGGTCAGGCAGCATCTCTGGAGAACATGCACAGAGGTGGAGGTTGGAAACAAAGAATTGGACCTGTACAGGAAGGAACTGCAGATGCTGGTTTATGCCAAAGGTAGACACAAAGTGCTGGAGTAACTCTGTGGGTCAGGCAGCATTCTGGAGATACAGGATGGGTGATGTTTCTAGTTAGGACCCTTCTTCCGACAGACTTCAAACTGCAGATGCTAGTTTATACCAAAGATGGGCACAAAATGCTGAGTAACTCAGCGGGTCAGACACGTCACCCATTCCTTCTCTCCAGAGATGCTGCCTGTCCTGCTAAGTTACTCCAGCTTTTTGTGTTTATCTACTTTTAAACCAGCACCTGCGGTTCCTTCCTCCACATGGAAACAGTTCAGTTTAATTGATTGTCACGTGTGACGAGGTACAGTGAAAAGCTTTTTTGCTGCATGCTAACCTGCCAGGGGAAAGACTGTACATGAGTACAATCGAGCCGCCCACATCGTACAGATACAGGACAATGGGAAGAAGAGCATAGCTGGAGTAAGTAAGGCTGCTGCTGGCTTAGAGGTGAGCGATTGATTGCAGATTCACATCTGGGACCAGCACGCAGAGAGTGGCCTGGGTCGGGCATCATCTTGATTGTTTTTTCAGGCCCTTCAGCCCACTGAGTCCACACTGACCATCCACCACCCGTTCACACTAGTTCCATGTTATGCACACCTGGAGTATTGCGTACAGTTTTGGTCTCCTAATCTGAGGAAAGACATTCTTGTCATAGAGGGAGTACAGAGAAGGTTCACCAGACTGATTCCTGGGATGGTAGGACTTTCATATGAAGAAAGACTGGATAGACTCGGCTTGTACTCGCTAGAATTTAGAAGATTGAGGCGGGATCTTATAGAAACTTACAAAATTCTTAAGGGGTTGGACAGGCTAGATGCATGAAGATTGTTCCCGATGTTGGGGAAGTCCAGAACTAGGGGTCACAGTTTAAGGATAAGAGGGAAGATGAGAAAATCATTTTTTACACAGACCGTGGTGAATCTGTGGAATTCTCTGCCACAGAGGGTAGTTGAGGCCACAGTTCATTGGCTATATTTAAGAGGGAGTTAGATGTGACCCTCGTGGCTAAAGGGATCAGGGGGTATGGAGAGAAGGCAGGGACAGGATACTGAGTTGGATGATCAGACATGATCATATTGAATGGTGGTGCAGGCTCGAAGGGCCGAATGGCCTCTACTCCTGCACCTATTTTCTATGTTTCTATGTTTATCCCACCTTCTCATCCACTCCCTACACACTAGGGGGACAATTTACAGATGGGCCGATTAACCTACAAACCCGCACGTCTTTGGGATGTGGGAGGAAACCGGAGCGCCCGGAGAAAACTCAGGCAGTGTTTGAAGGAACTGCAGATGCTGGTTTAAACTGAAGATGGACACAAAAATGATGGAGTAACTCTGCGGGGCAGGCGGCATCTTTGGAGAGAAGGAATGGGTGACGTTTCGGGTCGAGACACTTCTTCGGACTCAATGGGTGACGTTTCGGGTCGAGACCCTCCTTCAGACTGGAGTTTGAAGTCTGAAGAAGGGTCTCGACCCGAAATGTAACCCATTCCTTCTCTACAGAGATGCCGCCCGCCCCACTCCAGTGAGTTACTCCAGCTTTTTGTGCCTATCTTCGGAAACTCAGGCAGTCACAGGGATAACATGCAAACTCCTCACACACAGCACCCAAGGTTGGGGTCTCTGGCTACTGTGCTGCCCAATGTTCAGTAAGGGGCATCCTATTGCAGCCTGGAGCTGATTACCACAATGTTACACTCGCATGTGGCAGGCAAGGATACTGGAGAGAGGGTGTTGATGACTTGCACATCTCCCGACTGCTTTGACAGTTCGGACAACACAATTCCGCTCGCTGTGAAACGTCAGGAAAAGGTTAGAAGCTGGAGCCACAGATTATCAGGCGACCTTCCAAGTCATGGAATCAGGCGACCTTCCACGTCAGAAACGAAGGCCATGCCAACCACCAACTACCCATCGATAGTATGTGCAGGAAGGAACTGCAGACGCTGGCTTAAGCCGCAGATAGACACAAGAAGCTGGAGTAACTCAGCGGGTCAGGCAGGCCGAACTTCCCTCTGGAGAGAAGGAATAGGTGTTGAGACCCTTCTTCAGGCACTTTCCCCCAGAGATGCTATCTGACCTGGTGAGTTACTCCAGCCTTTTGTGTCTATCTACCCATCTATAGTACGTCCCTCTTTGTGTTGGCAACTCAAGTGAACACCTAGTTGGTACACAAAATTGCTGGAGAAACTCAGCGGGTGCAGCAGCATCTATGGAGCGAAGGAAATAGGCGACGTTTTGGGCCGAAACCCTTCCTCAACACCTAGTTGCTTTGGTTTAGTTTATTTGAGAGATATAGTGTGGAAACAGGCCCTCCATGGATCGCTGGTCGGCGCGGACTTGGTGGGCCGAAGGGCCTATTTCCGCGCTGTATCTCTAAACTAAACTAAACCAAACTATACTAAATGGACTCCGTGGGCATGTCAAAACATGAAGAGAATGATTGGTAGCACAGTGTTAGAATCGCCATCATTTTTGTTCGTGATTCACCGTGTCACTGTGGAAATGTATAGTGGAGGTGCTTGAAGATACACAGGTTAGATTCTAAGCTCCATCTAAACTGCCTTATCCAGGTTGTATCATTGTCAGACAGAAGCTGTGATGATATTCCTTCCTTCACCAAAGTTCTGAAGTAGATATTGTCAAGCTTGAAAGGGTTCAGAGAAGATTCACGAGGATGTTGCCAGGACTAGAGGGTGTGAGCTATAGGGAGAGGTTGAGTAGGCCGGGACTCTATTCCTTGGAGCGCAGGAGGGAGGATGAGGGGTGATCGTATACAGGTGTACAAAATCATGAGGGGAATAGATCGGGTAGATGCACAGAGTCTCTTGCCCAGAGTAGGGGAATCGAGGACCAGAGGACATAGGTTCAAGGTGGAGGGGAAAAGATTTAATAGGAATCTGAGGGGTAACTTTTTCACACATGTATGGAACAAGCAGCCAGAGGAGGTGGTTGAGGCTGGGACTATCCCAATGTTTAAGAAACAGTTAGACAGGTACATGGATAGGACAGGTTTGGAGGGATATGGACCAAGCGCAGGCAGGTGGGACGAGTGCAGCTGGGCAGTGTGGGCAAGTTGGGCCGAAGGGCCTGTTGCCGCGCCGTATCACTCTATAACTCTCCAGTAGGAAAAGGTTTTAATATAGAGATACAGTGTGGAAACTGGCCCTCCGCCAACCATTGCTCACACATTCACACTAGTTCTGTTACCTCGCTTTCCCTGTACATTGGGGGCAATTTGCAGTTGGACATTAACCTACAAAATTAACCTACAAATCAATTAACCCGAGTTGAGTTTAGTTTAAAGATACAGTGGGGAAACAAGCCCTTCGGCCCATCGAGTCAGCATCGACCAGCGATCTCCCCTTCTATCCCACACACTTACAGAGGCCAATTGATCTACAAACGCCCTTATGGGCAGCACGGTGGCACAGCGGTAGAGTTGCTGCCTTACAGCAAACGCAGGAGACCCGGGTTCGATCCCGACTACTGGTGCTGCCTGTACGGAGTTTGCACGTTCTCCCCGTGACCTGTGTGGGTTTTCTCCGACATCTTCAGTTTCCTCCCACACTCCAAAGACGTGCAGGTTTGTAGGTTAATTGGCTTTGGTAAAAATAGTAAATTGTCCCTAATGTGAATCGTGCTAGTGTAATGGGGATCGCTGGTCGGAGTGGCCTCGGTGTTTCCGCGCTGTATCTCAACGCTAAACTAAACTATTCCAATCTCTGGAGAAAAAGGATGGGTGACGTTTCAAGTTGGAACCCTTCTTCAGGCTGCTGTATTTCTTTCCCATTGCTTGGCTATAAGTTTGTAAGTTATAGGAGCAGAATTGGGTCAATAGACAATAGACAATAGGTGCAGGAGTAGGCCATTCGGCCCTTCGAGCCAGCACCGCCATTCAATGTGATCATGACTGATCATCCCCAATCAGTACCCCGTTCCTGCCTTCTCCCCATATCCCCTGACTCCGCTATCTTTAAGAGCCCTATCTAGCTCTCTCTTGAAAGTATCCAGAGAACCGGCCTCCACCGCCCACCGAGGCAGAGAATTCCACTCTCACAAATCTCTGTGTGAAAAAGTGTTTCCTCATCTCCGCTCTAAATGGCTTACCCCTTATTCTTAAACTGTGGCCCCTGGTTCTGTACTCCCCCAACATCGGGAACATGTTTCCTGCCTCAAGTGTGTCCAAACCCTTAATAATCTTATATGTTTCAATAAGATCCCCTCTCATCCTAAATTCCAGAGTACAAGCCCAGCTGCTCCATTTTATCAACATATGACAGTCCCGCCATCCCGGGGATTAACCTTGTAAACCTACTCCCTCAATAGCAACAATGTCCTTCCTCAAATTGGGGGACCAAAACTGCACACAATACTCCAGGTGTGGTCTCACTAGGGCCCTGTACAACTGCAGAAGGACCTCTTTGCGCCTATACTCGACTCCTCTTGTTCTGAAACATTCGGCCCATCAAGTCTACTCCGCCATTCAATCATGGCTGATCTATCTTCTCTCAAACCCATTCTCTTGCCTTCTCCCCATAACCCCTGACACCCGTACTGATCAAGAATCTACCTATCTCTGCCTTACAAATATCCATTGACTTGGCATCCACAGCCGTCTGTGTCATGAAGCCTTTGTCCTTGATTCTATCTGAAGAATCCCCTCAGGAATTCCAAAAATGTGAATTGGTGTAAACATCTCATTATCTCCTCGGGTAAATTCCAAAGAACTGCTCACGTGATGGGAACAGAAACATAGAAAATAGGTGCAGGAGTAGGCCATTCCGCCCTTCGAGCCAGCACCGCCATTCAATATGATCATGGCTGATCATCCAAAATCAGTACCCCGTTCCTGCTTTCTCCCCATATCCCTTGATTCCTTTAGCCCTAAGAGCTAAATCTAAAGGGCCTGTCCCACTATACGAGGTAATTCAAGAGCTCTCCCGAGTTTTAAAAAAAAATCAAACTCGTGGTAAGCACATAGAATGTACGTAGCGGGTACGTCGGAGCTCGGGGATGTCTCTTAGCGGCTCGTAACGCTAACGGCAGGTACTCGGGAAATGCGGTAAGCTCGTGAAGACTCGTGAAGATTTTTCAACATGTTTTCTCCAGAGATGGGTATTTCTCTCGCCAAAGACCCGAGTCCACCGAGCCATCCCAGAATGAGATCCAACAATTCAGATACCCATTGACATTGTGCCATGGGTCATTGTTAAGGGCTTGGACACGCTAGAGGCAGGAAACATGTTCCCGATGTTGGGGGAGTCCAGAACCAGGGGCCACAGTTTAAGAATAAGGGGTAAGCCATTTAGAACTGAGACGAGGAAACACTTTTTCTCACAGAGAGTGGTGAGTCTGTGGAATTCTCTGCCTCAGAGGGCGGTGGAGGCAGGTTCTCTGGATACTTTCAAGAGAGGGCTAGATAGGGCTCTTAAAGATAGCGGAGTCAGGGGATATGGGGAGAAGGCAGGAACGGGGTACTGATTGGGGATGATCAGCCATGATCACATTGAATTGCGGTGCTGGCTCGAAGGACCGAATGGCCTACTCCTGCACCTATTGTCTATTGTCTAATGGACTCAAACCCCACAGATGGGTATTAATAGGCCCTCAGACAAAGTTCAAACACATTATCTCATGGTACATAGACCAGCACAGACTGAAGAAGGGTTCTGACCCAAAACATCACCTGTTCCATTTCACCAGAGATGCTGCCTGACCCGCTGAGTTGCTCCGCTGATGTGGAGCAATAAATTCCACAGATTCACCACCCTCTGGCTTAAGAAATTCCCCCTTGTCTCCTCTCCAAAGGTACGTCCTTTGTTCTGAGGCTGTGACCTCTAGTCCTAGACTCTCCCACTAGTGGAAACATCCTCTCCACGTCCATTCTATCCAGGCCTTTCACTCTTTGGTACGTTTCAATAAGATCGCCCCTCATTCTTCTAAACTCCAGCGAGTAGGGAGTTTGTACGTTCTCCCCATGAACCACGTGGGTTTTCTCCGGGTGCTCCGGTTTCCTCCCACACTCTGAAGGCATACGGGTTTGTGTAGGCTAATTGTAGGCTCATCAGCGCCGTCAAACGCTCATCATGTGATTTAACCCACTCATTCCAGGGATCGTTCTCGTAAACCTCCTCTGGGCCCTCTCAAGAGCCAGCACACCCTTCCTCAGATACAGTACCCCAAATTGCTCACAATACTCCAAATGCCTTATGGAGCCTCAACTTCACATCCCTGTTTTTGCTCAAAGATTATAGGTCAACCGCAACAAAAAAGGTATCTATCATCCTACCTTAAAAACATACTCAGGATGGCCAATAACATTCCCTCTGACACCAACCACGTTCTGACCAGTGAGTACAATTTGTTACCATCAAACCGGAGATATATAGGGTTCCTAAATTTAATAAGGTTGGAATGAGGGGCCCTTTGTGCCAAAAATCTGTAGCCTCCCTTTGATCTGGTATTTTGTTGGTTCACATGCTGATCAATGGTGTTTTATCATTAATGTTTTATTATTATTAATGTTTCGTTTTTTCTGAGTCATTCGTAACTGTCACTGTATGTCATGTTGTTACTTGTGGGCGGAGCACCAAGGCAAATTCCTTGTATGTGAATACTTGGCCAATAAACTTAAGGGCCTGTCCCACCAGCATGCGTTTGCATGAGTCCATCGCGACCAAACGTGGTGGCTTGAGGCGTACGGCCTCGCGGGGCCGGTCCCAATTCGAACCGCGGAGCCGCCTGGAGTTGTGCGGGGCTGGTCCCGACATCATACTCACCAATCAGCTGGGCAGGAGGCGGGCCGACTGAATTTGGACGTTGTACGGCGCCGGGCGGTGACGTCATCATGCAACGGCATGCCGGGCAGTGACGTCATCGCGCAACGCCACGTGCTAGGCGTACGCCGTCAAGACGCTGTGTACGGTGTCAAGGCGCTGCGTACGGCGTCGAGGCGCTGCGTAAGGCCTCAATGTGGCTGCGGGCCGGCAGGCCGTTGTTGCGCGGAATTTTTGGACAGTGTCAGTTTCTTGAAGCCCCGCGCGATGTCGGGACCAGCTCCGCACAACTCCATACGGCTCCGGCGATCGAAGTGGGACCGGCCCCGCGAGGCCACACGGCTCAAGCGACCACGTTAGGTTGCGCTAGCCGCATACAGTCGCATGCTCGTGGGACAGGCCCTTTACTTACTTACTTACTTTGTGCACCAGCCAATCTGTGAACTAAACACAGCGCTTAATCCCAGGTCAAACGTATGCTGACAGGGCCATAAATCTGGTTCTCTGCTATTGTAATGTCTTGTCGAATGTGGGTATTTTGGGATCCAGTCTTGATATCTTGATGCGTGGTCTTCTCTCACCACTCTTGTCTTTGTTGTGATGCTGTAAATTTCTTGCCCTCTTGCTTGCTCTGACAATAAAGTATTATCGTATCGCATACTAGCCCTCTTGAAAGCATTGCCTTTGCTTTCTTTACTAACGAGAAGAGGCAGTGAAGAAGGTAAATCTTCGCTGCATCCTCCCCAGCTTAAGTGAGTTTGGGAGTTGTTCCCTGAACTACTGGGAAACAATCTGGATCTTCAGGGGTTAAAATGTGTATCAGTTTGCACTGTGTGTTCGTTCCAGAGCATGGAAATGTAAATAAAGGTGAGTTAATAGTCTTTTAAAATTCCTGTTTAACTGTAGGTCACTTTTAAAAAATAATTTCAAAATAGATTTTATTCCAGTAATGAATATATAGAATACGTGAACCGTGCAAAAAATTCATCTGACATTTTCGGAGGATACATAAAAACATTCAAGTGTTTAAGAAAGAATTGCAGATGCTAGAAAAATCAAAGGTAGACAAAAATGCTGGAGAAACTCAGCGGGTGAGGCAGCATCTGTGGAGCAAAGGAATAGGTGACGTTTCGGGTCCTCAGACTGAAACATTCAATACCGTTTACACAAATTTCTCCCCCACCCTTGCCATTCATATGGCCCGCTGGCGTGGAATCCCTTCCCTTATTTTGAGGGGCTCTGTGTGATATCAGGTATTACTGGGAATACTAATAGTTGGAATTTTAGATTCTAACTTCATCTGTTATTGTCACAGTTTAGTTTACAGAGGTACAGTGAAAAGCTTTTGTTGTGTGCTAACCAGTCAGCGGAAAGACAAGACATGATTACAATCGAGCCGTTCACAGTGTACAGATACAGGATAAATGGGATAACGTTCAGTGCAAGGTAAGGCAGTAAAGTCCGATCAAAGATAGTCCGAGGGTCTCCAATGAGGTAGATAGTAGTTCAGCACTGCTCTCCGGTTGTGGTAGGATGGTTCAGTTGCCTGATAACGGCTGGGAAGAAACTGCCCCTGAATCTGGAGGTGTGCGTTTTCACCCATGCAGGTGACGGGGAGAACGTGCAAACTCCGTACAGGCAGCGCCTATGGTCAGGATCAAACCCGGGTCTTTGGCGCTGTGAGGCAGTAGCTTTACCGCCATGCCAGTTTCCTTGAGCCCCATCCCCTTTGACCCGTTTTCACGCCTGACACCTCCTTATCTCTGAATCTCCCTCTCCCCTGACTCTCAGTCTGTAGAAGGGACTCGACCCGAAAACTTCACCCATTCCTTCTCCCCAGAGACGCTGCCTGTCCCGCTGAGTTACTCCAGCATTTTGTGTCTTATCTTCCATTGACAATAAAACACTCTCGACTCTTGATGGACACAAAATGCCGGAGTAACTCAGCGGGACAGGCAGCATCTCTGGGGAGAAGGAATGGGTGATGTTTCGGGTTGAGACCCTTCTTCAGACTGAATGTGTTCAGACTAACTTCTTTAGTTTGAAGAAGGGTCTCGACCCGAAACGTCATCCATTCTGGATAGACTGGATAGACTCGGCTTGTACACGCTAGAATTTAGAAGATTCAGGGGGGATCTTATAGAAACTTACACAATTCTTAAGGGGTTGGACAGGCTAGATGCAGGAAGATTATTCCCAATGTCACCCATTCCTTCTCTCCAGAGATGCCGCCTGTCCCGCTGAGTTACTCCGGCATTTTGTGTCTATCTTTGGTGTAAACCAGCATCTGCAGTTCCTTGGTTGACAAAAATGTTGGAGAAACTGGAGAAATTGGGTGAGGCAGCATCTATGGAGCGAAGGAAATAGGCAACGTTTCGGGCCGAAACCCTTCTGGAGTATTGCGTACAACCTGGAGTATTGCGTACAGTTTTTGGTCTCCAAATCTGAGGAAGGACATTATTGCCATAGAGGGAGTGCAGAGACGGTTCACCAGACTGATTCCTGGGATGTCAGGACTGTCTTATGAAGAAAAAGACTGGATAGACTTGGTTTATACTCTCTAGAATTTAGAAGATTGAGAGGGGGATCTTATAGAAACTTACAAAATTCTTAAGGGGTTGGACAGGCTAGATGCAGGAAGATTGTTCCCGATGTTGGGGAAGTCCAGGACAAGGGGTCATAGCTTAAGGATAAGGGGGAAATCCTTTAAAACCGAGATGAGAAAAACTTTTTTCACACAGAGAATGGTGAATCTCTGGAACTCTCTGCCACAGAGGGTAGTTGAGGCCAGTTCATTGGCTATATTTAAGAGGGAGTTAGATGTGGCCCTTGTGGCTAAGGGGATCAGGGGGTATGGAGAGAAGGCAGGTACAGGATACTGAGTTGGATGATCAGCCATGATCATATTGAATGGCGGTGCAGACTCGAAGGGCCGAATGGCCTACTCCTGCACCTAATTTCTATGTTTCTATGTTTCTATGTTTCAGACTGCAGTTCCTTCCTGCACACTTGACTTTTTTGACAGGGATCTTTAAGAGAGTGGATGGACTGCTTTTCCCAAGGGGGTTTGTGGAAGCTCACAGCTCAAGTGACTGGAGTCTCCCTAGAACAAGGTTCAGGAAAACACCGCACCTACCTCCCCACCCCTCCCAACGCCCCAGTGTAAACCTAGCCCAGGGGGGCTGCATTATTGCACACGGGCTGTGGAGTGGCTGCACAGCATGAATCACTTCCTCATACACACACCGCAGGAATGCCAACCATGCAGCACCACCCCTGCTGCTGTGCTGCTACTGCCCGCAGGGTCCTAGTGCTCACCCTCCACTGTACAGGGGAACTAGGGACAGGGGCAACATTGGGAGAAAGAGATGTGCAGCAAATTAAAGGAATGGAGGAATGTAATCTGCATTGAAAGATTTTGTTCTCACTTGTTACGTTGTTTAGTTTAGAGTGGTGAATCTGTGGAATTGGCAGAGCGAAGGTTAACGAGAGCAAAAGGATTTGAGTACAGGAGCAGGGAGGTTCTACTGCAGTTGTACAGGGTCTTGGTGAGACCACACCTGGAGTATTGCGTACAGTTTTGGTCTCTTAATCTGAGGAAAGACATTCTTGCAATAGAGGGAGTACAGAGAAGGTTCACCAGACTGATTCCTGGGATATCAGGACTTTCATATGAAGAAAGACTGGATAGACTCGGCTTGTACTCGCTAGAATTTAGAGGATTGAGGGGGGGATCTTATAGAAACTTACAAAATACTTAAGGGGTTGGACAGGCTAGATGCAGGAAGATTGTTCCTGATGTTGGGGAAGTCCAGAACAAGGGGTCACAGTTTAAGGATAAGGGGGAAATCTTTTAGGACCGAGATGAGGAAAACATTTTTCACACAGAGAGTGGTGAATCTGTGGAATTCTCTGCTACAGAAGGTAGTTGAGGCCACAGTTCATTGGCTATATTTAAGAGGGAGTTAGATGTGGCCCTTGTGGCTAAAGGGATCAGGGGGAGAGAAGGCAGGTACGGGATACTGAGTTGGATGATCAGCCATGGCGGTGCAGGCTCGAAGGGCCGAATGGCCTACTCCTGCACCTATTTTCTATGTTTCTATGTCTATTTTATTGTCAGAGTGAAAGGCTTTTCGTTTAGTTCCCAGTAGTTTATTGCCACGTGTACTGAGGTACAGTGAGAAGCTTTACTTGAGATATAGCGCGGGCACACTGAGGCCGTAGCGAGCAGCGATTACCCCGCACGCACACGTGCCCTGTCTTACACACTCCAGGGACAATTGACTATTGATTTGCCGAAGCCAATGAACCTACAGACCTGTGCGCCTTTGGAGTGTGGGAGGAAACCGGAGCACCCGGAGAAAACCCACACAGTTCACGGGGAGGAGGTACAAACTCAGTACAGACAGCACCCGTAGTCAGAATGGAACCCGGCGCTGTGAGGCAGCAACTCTACCGCTGCATTAGGTAGTGCTGACCTAAAGTTTAGCTTACTTTTGTTTAGTTTAGTCTGAAACATAGAAACATAGAAATTAGGTGCAGGAGTAGGCCATTCGGCCCTTCGAGCCTGCACCGCCATTCAATATGATCATGGCTGATCATCCAACTCAGTATCCCGTACCTGCCTTCTCTCCATACCCCCTGATCCCCTTAGCCACAAGGGCCACATCTAACTCCCTCTTAAATATAGCCAATGAACTGGCCTCAACTACCCTCTGTGGCAGAGAGTTCCAGAGATTCACCACTCTCTGCGTGAAAAAAAGTTCTTCTCATCTCGGTTTTAAAGGATTTCCCCTTTATCCTTAAGCTGTGACCCCTTGTCCTGGACTTCCCCAACATCGGGAACAATCTTCCTGCATCTAGCCTGTCCAACCCCTTAAGAATTTTGTAATGGTGGTCTTGACCAGAAACTTCATCTATTCCTTTTCTTCAAAGATGCTGCCTGACCGACCCGCTGAGTTAATGCCCCTGTCCCACTTAGGAAACCTGAACGGAAACCTCTGGAGACTTTGCGATCCCACCCAAGGTTTCCGTGCGGTTCCCGGAGGTTGCAGGTGGTTGCCGGAGGTTGCAGGTAGTGGAAGCAGGTAGGGAGACTGGCAAAAACCTCTGGGAACCGCACGGAAACCTTGGGTGGGGCGCAAAGTCTCCAGAGGTTTCCGTTCAGGTTTCCTAAGTGGGACAGGGGCATAACTCCAGCATTTTGGTCTATATTTGGTTTAGTTTAGTTTATTGTCACGTGGACCGTGGTACAGTGGAAAACTTTTCTTGCGTGCTAACCAGTCAGCGGAAAGACAACACATGATTACAATCGAGCCGTCCACAGTGTACAGATACAGGATAGAGGGAATAACGTTTGTGGCAAGATAAAGTCCAGTGAAGTCCGATTAAAGATAGTCCGAGTGATAGTAGGTCAAGACCGCTCTCTGGTTGTGGTGGGATGATTCAGTTGCCTGATAACAGCTGGGAAGAAACTGCCCCTGAATCTGGAGGTGTGCGTTTTCACACTTCTGTACCTCTTGCCAGATGGGAGAGGGGAGAAGAAGGAGTGACCGGGGTGAGACTGGTCCTGGAACTGTGAAAGGATTGCACGCCTTGCCTTTGCCGTGTGTAATTTGATTCCTCCATTCCTCCATGCACTTCAAAGATTTAATGTATTACTTCATGTCTGAGACCAGAGCCAGTCTGAGACGGTGGCGCAGCTCAAGGAGTTACAACCCCAGTGATCCACGTTCAGTCCTGACCTCCGAAGCTGCCTGTGTGGAGTTTGCACGCCACAGACAGCACATCTGGAGAGAAGGAATGAGTTTCGGGCCGAGACCCTTCCTCAGACCGGTGTGATGGGCGATGTATCGATTCTTGTCACCGGAGGTTTCCTGGGACAAGTGGCCTGAATCCATTAGCTTGCTTTGCCAGCACTGACATTGATGGCAATCTCCGTCACTTGCCCAGTGACTTAGAATGGAATGACTGGGGTGATAATTATTCACACTGGCTTGATGAAGAGTCAGGAGCATTTCATTGTCCTACACAGACCGCAAACGGAACAACAAAGTCCTTACTCGCAGCAGCATAACAGGATTGTGACACGGTAACTCGTCGGTAACACAATGAATAAAGGAAATAAATGAATCAATAAATTAAGGAAACAATATTATAATACAATACAACACAATCATATTTTATTAGGCAAGTATGTTTTGCAACACACGAGGAATTTAATTTGCCAAGTCAGTCATACCAATAAAAAGCAACAGAACACACACACACACAATACATTTTAACATAAACATCCACCACATTGACTCCTCCACATTCCTCACTGTGATGGAAGGTGAAAGAAAAGTTCAATGTCTTCCCTTCTGTGTTCTCCCGCAGCCGGGGGCCTCGAGCTTTCCGTTGACGGGACGATCTTGGCTCCCGTAGTCAGCGGCGTTCGGGCCCTCTGCGGTCGGGGTGATCAAGGGGGAGGGGGATCTCAGCTCCCCCTCGCCGGGCTATCTGACCCCGGGTCGGGGCTTGTTCAACCTTCTGAGTCGTGCAAACAAAAGCCCGGTGGTGGCGGCACGGTGGTGCAGCGGTAGAGTTGCTGCCCCGCAGCGCCAGAGACCCGGGTTGTATCCCGACTACAGGTGCTGTCTGTACGGAGTTTGCACGTTCTCCCCGTGACCTGGGTGGGTTTTCTCCGAGAAGCTCCGGTTTCCTCCCACACTCCAAACACGTACAGGTTTGTAGGTTCATTGGCATGGTATAAATGTAAAGTTGTCCCTAGTGTGTGTAGGATAGTGGTAGTGTGTGTGTGTGTGGGGATCGCTGGTCGGCACGGACCAGGTGGGCCGAAGGGCCTGTTTCCACTCTATATCTCTAAACTAAACTAAACTAAAAAGCCCAAATCCCTATCCTGGATTGTTTCGTGAATGAACATGCCTGGACAACTTTCCTCATTAGTATTGGAATAGTTTGAATAGTTTTACAGGTCTGGTATTGAATTTAATAATTCAATGAGACTTTCATGTCACATGAATGTAGGCACAAACGTTTTGTTTTCATAAGTTTGTAAGCTTAATGAGCAGAATTAGGCCATTCGGCCCATCGATTCTACTCCGCTATTCAATCCTGGCTGATCTATCTTTCCCTCTCATAGAAACATAGTAAAAAAAACTGCAGGAGTAGGCCATTCGGACCTTTAGACCTGCTGATCATACTAAATCAGTTCCTGCTTTCTTCCCATATCCCTTGATTCCCTTAGCCCCCGAGAGCTATATCTAACTCTCTCCTGAAAACATCCAGTGAATTGGCCTCCACTGTCTTCTGTGGCAGAGAATTCCACAGATTCTCAACTCTCTAGGTGAAAAAGTTTTTCCTCACCTCAGTCCTAAATGGCCGACCCCTTATTCTTAAACTGTGTGACCCCTGGTTCTGGACTCCCCCCAACACGAGGAAAATTTTTCCTGCATCGAGCCTGTCCAATTCCTTAAGAATTTTATAGAAATTCCCATTTCTTGACTACATTCTCCTGCCTTCTCCCCGTAACCCGTAGTTTGTGTATAAACCGGTAAATCACACAGCAGACCCTCCACCAGGCTGTTCACGGGTGTTGCCACGTTTCTGACACCGACCAAGTTCGCCGAACAGTCGTATCAACTGCCTGCTGGCGCACGCAGCAGCAATGAGGCCTTTCCCCGCTGGGTCCCTCCCTCGTTCCTGGAGGCTACCTATCGCACCCTGTCCCCCTTGGTTCTCAACGCCCTCCCCTCCCTGCTTGGTCTCACCTTTGTATTCAATGCCCCCCCCCCTCCCCCCACTGTGTCCCTCTTCATTCTCAGACCAGGCCCCCCAATTAATATAGTCAATATGGTCATAGGTGCATAAGTGATAGGAGCGGGATTAGGCCATTCGGCCCATCAAGCCTACTCCGCCATCCAATCCTGACCGATCTATCTCTCCCTCCTTAAAGCCCTGACCCTCGGTGCGAGTTCATTCCAAGAGCTCTCCCGAGTTTAAAAAAATATCAAACTCGAGGTAAGCACGGAGAATGTACGTAGCGGGTACGTCTGAGCTTGGGGACGTCTCTTAGCGGCTCGTAACGCTAACGGCAGGTACTCGGGAAGACTCGCTAACGGCAGGTAAGCACGGGAAGACACGTGAAGATTTTGCAACATGTTGAAAAATGTCCACGAGAGCCCCGAGTACCGACGAGCGGCTATTACCGTAAATCTCCGAGTTCGAATCAGAGCAAACTCGGGAGAGAGAGCTCTTGGAATGAACTCGTACCGTGGGATAGGGCTTTAACCGACAAACCTGCACCTCTTTGGAGTGTGGGAGGAAACCGAAGATCTCAGAGAAAACTCACGGGGAGAACGTACAAACTCTGTACAAGCAAGCGCCCGTAGTCAGGATCGAACCGGGGTCTCTGGTGCTGTGAGGCGGCAACTCTACCGCTGCGCCACCGTGCCGCCCATATGGTCTGAATGTTAGCATCACCACACAAAACGACTAAAGGCCCTGTCCACTATACGAGTTTACCCAAGAGTTCTCCCAAGTAAAAAAAAAAAAAATCAAACTCGTGGTGAGCACGTAGAATGTACGTAGCGGGTACGTCGGAGCTCGGGGACGTCTCTTAGCGGCTCGTAACGCTAACGGCAGGTACTCGGGAAACGCGGTAAGCTCGTGAAGATTTTTAAACATGTTGAAAAATGTCCACGAGATCCCCGAGTACCGACGAGCGGCCATTACCGTAATTCTCCGAGTTCGAATCAGGGCAAACTCGGGAGAGCTCTCGAATTAGCTCGTACAGTGGGACAGCCCCATTAATATGACGAGCTGATTTCAGAAAGTAAAAGTTGCATGAGAGGTTAAGTAAAGGCTAACAGAATGTCACGAACAACAGAATATTTTATTGTTTTGGAACATAGATTAAAGGTCCGTTAAAGATCCAGTCACTTTCTTTCCGTTTGCGTCTTTACAATTTTACCTCAGAATAATTCAGATTGATGACTCAAGCCTGAGACTTATACTGAACTGAACATGTAACACAAAGTGCTGGAGTAACTCAGCGGCTCAGGCAGCATCTCTGGAGGACGTGGAGAGGCGACATTTTGGGTTGGGACCCGACTTCGGACTGGCTGTGGTTTAGTTTCGAGATACAGGGCGGCAACAGGCCCTTCGGCCCACCGAGTCCGTGCCGACCAGCGATCCCCGCACGCTAGCTCTGCCCTATAAACATTGGGGACAACTTACAAATTTTACCAAGTCAATTAACCTACAAAACCTGCACGTCTTTGGGGCGTGGGAGGAAACCGGAGCGCCCGGAGTAAACCCGCGCAGGTCACGGGGAGAAGGTACAAAGGGCACCCATAGTTTGGATCAAACCCGGGTCCCTGGCGCTGTGAGGCAGCAACTATACCGCTGTTGCTGGTGGTGGGGGGGGGGGGGGGGGTGGGGGGGGGGAGAGAAAGCTGGAAGGGGGAGGTGGGGACAGGACTATGTGTGGCTCCAAGTGGCTGGATAGAGGTTGGATGAGGGTGGTTTCGATTCGAAGGTGCTTGAATGGAGGCTGGAGATGTGATGGAGACAGAAGCAGGCCCGTACGAAACTTTTCAAAAAGGGGGGGTGGCATGACAGGATTACAAAAAAACTTAATGTGAAATAATGTGCGCAAAGCGTGAAGTCCCTCGATGCCAGGGTCCAGGGCCCACTTAAGGGCCCTGAAAGCTCAGGGGGTTTAGATGTTCTCTGATACATTCTGAGCCTTATTTTGGAGCATTTATGCACCACATTTATGACCAATATTTCAGAAATTAACAGGAATCTGAGAGGTAGCTTTTTCACATAAAGGGTACTGGGTGTATGGAACGAGCTGCCAGAGGAGGTAGTTAAGGCTGGGACTATCCTAATGTTTAAGAGACATTTGGACACGTACATGGATAGGACAGATTTAGATGGATATGGGCCAAACGCGTGTGAGTGGGACTAGTTTAGATGGGACATGTCGGTCGGTGTGGGCAAGTTGGGCTGAAGGGCCTGTTTCCACACTGCATTATTCTATGACTAAAAAGTGAAGAAGAGAAATGCATGTAGATAAGTAGAGCAGATTTGAAAGAGGAGTGAAATGTAGAGGCAGAGAGAGGTTTATGGGTGGAAAGGAACATAGGAAAGGAGGGGGGAGAGTGGGCTTGGGTGAAGGGAAAATAGTCACAATGTGCTGGAGTAACTCAGCGGGTCAGGCAGCATCTGTGGAGAACATGGATAGGTGACATGTCACAGAGTGCTGGAGTAACTCAGTGGGTCAGGCAGCATCTGTGGAGAACATGGATAGGTGACATGTCACAGAGTGCTGGAGTAACTCAGTGAGTCAGGCAGCATCTCTGGAGAAAAGGTACAGATTATATTTCGGGTCAAGACCCTTCTTCAGTAATATTCATGATGTGACATACGTAGACATTCCTGAATGTTACCCAAACCATCGTGAGCTACTTTGTTACGGTGCTTGCCCTCTCCTATAACATCTCTGCTGCCTTGGGTGATGGCAGGACAGGACACAAGCTTTGGGACACAGTGTGAAGCTGTTGCAGTCTGTCCCAACCTGGTGAAAACCTGGATGGAGTGGATTTGGAGAGGATGTTTCCACTAGTGGGAGAGTCTAGGACCAGTGGCCACAGCCTCAGAATTAAAAGACATTCCTTTAGGAAGGAGATGAGCAGAAATTTCTTAAGTCAGAGGGTGGTGAACTGTGGAATTCATTGCCACAGACAGCTGTGGAGGTCAAGTCAATGGACATTTTTCAGGAGGAGATTGATAGATTCTTGATTGATACGGTGTCGGAGGTAATGGGGAGAAGGCAGGAGAATGGGTTTGAGAGGGAAAGATAGAGTCATAGAGTGATACAGTGTGGAAACAGGCCCTTCGGCCCAGCATGTCTCATCTGCACTAGTCCCACCTGCCCACGTTTGATCCATATCCCTCCGAATCGGTCCTATCCATGTACCTGTCTAACTGTTTCATAAATGTTGTGATAGTCCCTGCCTCAACTACCTGCTATGGCAGCTTGTTCCATACACCTACCACCCTTTGTGTGAAAAACATACCCCTCAGATTCCTATTAAATCTTTTGCCCTTCACCTCAAACTTATGTCCTCTGCTCCTCGATTCACTTACTCTGGGCACAACCTCTCCCTATAGCTCTGGCCCTCTAGTCCTGGCAACATCCTTGTAAATCTTCATTGTACCCTTTCCAGTTTGATGGCATCTTTCCTATAACATGGTGCCCAGAACTGAACACAATACTCTGAATGCGGCCTCACCAACTTCTTACGCAACTGCAACATGACCTCCCAACTTCTATACTCAGCCTGACCCGCTAAGTTATTCCAGCAATCTGTGAAACGTCACAGAACAGGGCAAGATTAACAGGTTTGCTGATGATACAGAAGTGAGTGGTTTTGCATATAGTGAAGATGGTTGTGAAAGATTGCAGCAGGATTGGATCAATTAGCCAGGTGGGCAGAGGAATGGTTGATGGATCCTTGAAGGTCGTGTCGCAGGTATATCAGGTGGTCAAAAATAATTTTGGCACTTTGACCTTCATCAGTCAGAGTATTGAGTATAGAAGTTGGGAGATCTTTCCCTCTCAAACCCATTCTCCTGCCTTCTCCCCATTACCTCCGACACCCGTATCAATCAAGAATCTATCAATCTCCTTCCAGTGGGGGTGGTGTGGCGTGGGGCCAGCGGGGATCAGCAGGGGTGGCGTTGGCCCAGTGTGGGTGGCGTGGGCCCAGCGGGGTTCAGTGGGGGTGGCGTGGGCCCAGCAGGGGGCGTGGGCCCAGCGGGGGTGGGTTGCCAGTGGGGGGGTGGGGTGGCATGGGCCCAGCAGGGGTGACGTGGGGCTAGGGGGGGTGGGGTGGGCCGGGTGGGGGTGGCGTGGGCCCAGTGGGGGTGGCGTGTGCCCAGTGGGGGTGGCGTGGGCCCAGCGGGGGTGGCGTGGGCCCAGCGGGGGTGGCGTGGGCCCAGTGGGAGTGGCATGGGCCCAGCGGGGGTGGCGTGGGCCCAGCGGGGGTGGCGTGGGCCCAGCGGGGGTGGCGTGGGCCCAGTGGGGGTGACATGAGGCTAGCAGGGGTGGCGTGGGCCCAGTGGGGGTCAGCGGGGGTGGTGAGTACGGGAGATGGCTTGGGCCCCGGCGGTGAGGGGAGTGGGCCCCGCCACAGCGGCGTCTGGTGTTGGGGTTACAGCCGCTGGGTACAGATTCGGCCACTCCCGCCCGGCAACGGGAGAATGGGGAACTGGCCGTTTCCAAAGTGGAAACGCTGATTTTATTTCTGATTTTTTTTTTTCTTTTTTTCTTTCCGATTTTTTTTTGTTCTTACTCTGGGGGGAAAAAGGGGGTGCGGTCGCACCCAACGCACCCCCCCTTCGGACGGCCATGCAGAAGGGTGAGGGAATGGGATCTCATCGACAGAGTGGTTGGCTGTTGCTGCTTCCAATGGCCTTCTGAATGGAAATAAATTGTGCATGACTATATATTTAGATATCCGGAAAGGTTGAGCACGCTGGGACTCTATTCCTTCCAGCGCCGTAGCACGAGGGGTGATCATACAGAGGCGTATACAAACCCATGAGAGGAATAGATCGGGTAGAGTCGCTTGCCCACAGTAGGGGAATCGAGGACCAGAGGACATAGGTTCAAGGTGAAAAGATTTAATGGGATCCTGAGGGGTAACTTTTTCACCCAAAGGGTGATGGGTGTATGGAACGAGCTGCCAGAGGAGGGGACAATTGCAATGTTTAAGAAATGGATAGGACAGGTTTGGAGGGATATGGGCCAAACGCAGCCAGGTGGGACTAGTGTAGCTGGGACATGTTGGCCGGTGCAGGCAAGTTGGGACGAAGGGCCTGTTTCCACACTGTATCACTCTATGACATTATGTCCTGGTTTATAAAATGGACCTTCACAAACAACAGGATCGGAAGGTATAGTTAGCGCATCAAATTATAACACTTAAAGCCACAAGTGGCGCAACCATAGGCTATAAACAGAAAGAAAGAGCTGCTATTTTCAGATTTATCAGAAATATTTCTTGCAGTTATTGTTGATGAAGGCAATCATTATTTTCTGCACTCTAAGTTCCAAGAAGTATGAACAAAATTAGTTTCCCCTTCTCGATCTTGGCCGCCAATCATTCCTGGCAAGTAGGGCCTGATATGGTTTTGATTTCATTCTATTTGAAGATAGTCTTGGAATAAAGGGGGGGCCATTTAAGACTGAGGTGAGAAAAAACGTTTTCACCCAGAGAGTTGTGCATTTGTGGAATTCCCTGCCACAGAGGGTAGAGCTCTAGGGGCTAGTGGAGTCAAGGGATATGGGGAGAAGGCAGGCACGGGTTATTGATTGGGGAAATCAGCCATGATCACAATGAATGGCGGTGCTGGCTCGAAGGCCCGAATGGCCTCCTCCTGCACCTATTTTCTATGTTTCTATGAGATTGGAGGAGGTGCAAGTGAACCTCTGCCTCACCTGAAAAGACTGTCGGGGTCCCAGGACGGAGTTTGGGGGTGGTGCGGGCACAGGGACTGATATTTTTTTCACACTGGTGTATGGTGCACAGAACTCTGGTCGTTAGATAGCAGAGAATATTCAACAGCGCTGCTGAGAATTGGCAACACTGACTGGACTGGAACATATCGATGAAGAAAGATTGGGCGGGCGGGACTGTTTTCTGTGGCATGGGGAAGACTATATTGAGCAAAACACAAAGTGTAAGAGGAACTCTGCTGGACAGGCAGTGTCCGGGGAGGGAATCAACAAAGTTTCAGTCTGAAGGGTCCCAACCCAAAACGTCCAGTCCCAGTTCCACAACAGACTTTAGTTCAGTTTAGTTTATTGTCACGTGTACCGAGGTACAGTGAAAAGCCTTTGTTGCGTGCTAACCAGTCAGCGGAAAGACACTGCGAGATTACAATGCAGATACATGATAAAGGGAATAATGCTTAGGGTGGCACAGCGGTAGAGTTGCTGCCTCACAGCTCCAGAGACCTGGGTTCGATCCCGACTACAGGTGCATATAAGAGTATTAAGGGTTTGGACACACTAGAGGCAGGAAACATATTCCCGATGTTGGGGGGAGTCCAGAACCAGGGGCCACAGTTTAAGAATAAGGGGTAAGCCATTTAGAACGGAGATGAGGAAACACTTTTTCACACAGAGAGTTGTGAGTCTGTGGAATTCTCTGCCTCAGAGGGTGGTGGAGGCCGGTTCTCCGGATGCTTTCAAGAGAGAGCTAGATAGGGCTCTTAAAAATAACGGAGTCAGGGGATATGGGGGGGGGGAAGGTAGGAACGGGGTACTGATTGGGGATGATCAGCCATGATCTGATTGAATGGCGGTGCTGGCTCGAAGGGCCGAATGGCCTACTCCTGCACGTATTGTCTATCTGTACGGAGTTTGTACGTTCTCCCCGTGACCTGCGCGGGTTTTCTCCAGTTGTTCCAGTTTCCTCCCACACTCCAAAGGCGTGCACGTTAGTAGGTTAATTGGCTTGGTATAAATGTCCCTAATGTGTGTGTAGGATAGTGTTAATGTGTGGGGATCGCTGGTCAGTACGGACGCAGTGGGCCGAAGGGCCTGTTTTTGCGCTGTATCTCTAAGCTAAACTAGTGCAAGATATCGACCAGCGTAGCCCGATCAGAGATAGTCTGAGAGTCGTCAATGAGGTAGATGGTAGTTCAAGCTGCCTGATCCGCCGAGTTCCTCCAGCACTCTGCGCTTTACTCCTGATTCAAGCACCTGCTGTCTTGTGGATCCGAGGTAATTGAGGCGTGTCCCTTTATCCAGCTTTCTTCTCCCCTCCCGAAAATCAGTCTGGAGAAAGGTCCCGACCCGAAACGTCACCGACCCATGTTCTCCAGAGATGCTGCCTGACCTGCCAAGTTACTCCAGCACTTTTGTCCTTGTGCACGAACCAGCATCTGCAGTTCTTTGTTTCCAAACACAAATGGGCTGGGGTGGAGCAAATAGACGATCTCTTTCCCTTAGCAGAGGGGTTAAAATCCAAGGCCGAAGATCCAAAGTAAATGGTGGAAAGAAGTGAGGGAAGATAAAGGACTTAATCTGGCAGGATCGGGGTTGAGAGGGAGAGATAGATTGGCCATGTTTGAAAGGCGGAGTAGACTTGATGGGGGCCGAATGGCCTCATTCTGCTACTATCACTTGTGGACATGAACTTATCTTTCACTCAGAGGTCACTGGGATCTGGAGGTCAGAAGGGTGGTGGAGCCACCATCTTCACCAGCGGCATTGTGGGTAGAGTTGGTGCCTTGCAGCGCGGGAGGCCCGGGTTCGATCCTGACCTCGGGACCAGCAGACGGAAGGAGCAGAGAGGGGAGGGAGGGCTCGCTGGCGAACCGTAGGAGGGTGGGGGGGGAGGGCTGAGGACGGATGAGAATGATGAGAGGGCTTCTCATTGAAACATATATGATTGTTAAGGGCTTGGACACGCTAGAGGCAGGAAACATGTTCCCGATGTTGGGGGAGTCCAGAACCAGGGGCCACAGTTTAAGAATAAGGGGTAAGCCGTTTAGAACGGAGACGAGGAAACACTTTTTCTCACAGAGAGTGGCGAGTCTGTGGAATTCTCTGCCTCAGAGGGCGGTGGAGGCAGGTTCTCTGGATACTTTCAAGAGAGAACTAGATAGGGCTCTTAAAAATAATGGAGAAAGGTCCCGACCCCGAAACGTCACCGATCCATGTTCTCCAGAGATGCTGGAGATATGGGGAGAAGGCAGGGACGGGGTACTGATTGGGGATGATCAGCCATGATCACATTGAATGGCGGTGCTGGCTCGAAGGGCCGAATGGCCTACTTCTGCACTTATTGTCTATTGTCTATTGACGGGCTGCGCGGAGAGGAGGTCCGACCGGTGAGAACAGAGGGACCCCGCGTTGGGGGGGGGGGACACACCAAGAACAACGAGGGAACCGGCAGGTGGTGGGAGCCACCTGAGATGAGGGTCTCAGCGCCAGGTACGTGGCAACTCCTTGCGTATTGTGCGCAAGAAACGCCGAATTTCACGATACCTAGGTGCATACAACAGTACAGTATCGTTGAGTTTGTACGCTCATTCCTGTGACCAGCTGGGTTTCCTCCCACATTCCAAAGGCGTGCAGGTTTATACAGGTTCTGTTCATCGGCCCTCTGTAAAAATTGCCCTCTGGTGTGCACAGGAAATGGATGTGAATGTGGGATAACATGGAACTGGTGGGCCGAAGGGCCTGTTTGAATGCTGAAACTTTCAATCATTCAAAGAAGAAAAAAAAAAAACAGTACTTGGGCAAAGACTTCAAGACCTCTGTGGCGTAGCGGTAGAGTCGCTGCCTCACAGCGCCAGGGACCCGGTTCGATCCTGACTACGGCTGCTGTCTGTGAGGAGTTTGCACGTTCTCCCTGTGACTGCGCGGGTTTTCTCCAGGTTCACCGGTTTCCTCCCACACTCCAAAGTCGTGCAGGTTTGTAGACTAATTGGCTTCGGTAGAATTGTAAATTTTCCTAGTGTTTCCAGAATCAGGGGCCACACAGTTTAAGAATAAGGAGTAAGTCATTTAGAATGGAGACGAGGAAACACTTTTTCTCACTGAGAGTAGTGAGTCTGTGGAATTCTCTGCCTCAGAAGGTGGTGGAGGCAGGTTCTCTGGATGTTTTCAAGAGAGAGCTAGATAGGGTTCTTAAAGATAGCGGAGTCAGGGGATATGTAGAGAAGGCAGGAACGCGGTACTGTTTGGGGATGATCAGCCATGATCACATTGAATGGCAGTGCTGGCTCGAAGGGCCGAATGGCCTACTCCTGCACCTATTGTCTATTGTGTGTGTGTGTAGGAAAGTGCTAGTGTACGGGGGGAGGGGGAAATCGCTGGTTGGCGCGGACTCAGCGGGCCTGTTTCTGCACTGTATCTCTAAACTAAAACCAAACCACGTCTACAGACCTTGTGCTGGAAGGCAGGACTAGACTGGATAGCTCTATCTCAACTAGTGCAGACTCGATGGGCTGAAGGGCCTCTCTCTTCAACGGAACACATCTATGATTCTTATTTTGTGTCTTCGGATGAGAGCGGAGTTTGGGGAAGGAGGAAATGGGAGTGGACAGGAATTGCAGTGAACATTATTTGCTAAGATGCCCTTGTTTAAGTCAATGTTTGTGCTATTAAAAGTCTCGGCTACACACCCTGTTTACTTTAGTCCACTTATCGGTGGCGGGCTCTTTCGGAGTTGGAAATGGCACAGGCCCAAAGGGACCTACAGCCGCGCGGCAGGTCAGAAATAAGATAAGAGTCGCTGCCTCACGGCGCCAGATACCCAGGTTCGATCCTGGCCTCGGATGCTGCCTGTGTGGAGTTTGCACCTTCTCCTCTGTGAACCAGTGTGGGTCGCCTCTGGGTGCTTCGTCCCCCCCCCCCCACGTCTCAGTGACGTGCGTCTTTGCTGTAAACTGCCCCTAGGATGTAGAGTGCGGAAGTCAAAGTGGGATTGTTGTCCCACAGATATGCGGCGTACTTGATTTTTTTCCAGAGAGAGTTCGATTTAGCTCTTGGGGCTAAAGGAATCTCAAGGGACATGGGGAGAAAGCAGGAACGGGGTACTTGATTTTGGAGGATCAGCCATGATCATATTGTAGGGAGACAAAAATGCTGGAGAAACTCAGCGGGTGAGGCAGCATCTGTGGAGCGAAGGAATAGGTGACGTTTCGGGTCAAGACCCTTCTTCAGACTGATGTGGGTCGGGGGGGAGAAGAAAGGAAGAGGCGGAGACAGTGGGCTGTGGGAGAGCTGGGAAGGGGAGGGGAAGGAGGGAGATAGCAGGGACTACCTGAAATTGGAGCAGTCAATGTTCATACCGCTGGGGTGAAAACTGCCATGATCATATTGATTGGCGGTGCTGGCTGAATGGCCTACTCCCGCACCTATGTTCTATGTTTCTATGTGATCTGTGTACAGCAGGAAACGACAAAGAATTTCACAGTACCCAGGTGCACTTGACAACAAACTATCTGGGTGAGTGAGTGGGCAGATGCAGTATAATGTGGATAAATGTGAGGTTATCCACTTTGGTGGCAAAAACAGGAAAGTAGACTATTATCTGAATGGTGGCCGATTAGGAAAAGGGGAGATGCAACGAGACCTGGGTGTCATGGTACACCAGTCATTGAAAGTAGGCATGCAGGTGCAGCAGGCAGTGAAGAAAGCGAATGGTATGTTAGCATTCATAGCAAAAGGATTTGAGTACAGGAGCAGGGAGGTTCTACTGCAGTTGTACAGGGTCTTGGTGAGACCACACCTGGAGTATTGCGTACAGTTTTAGTCTCTTAATCTGAGGAAAGACATTCTTGCCATAGAGGGAGTACAGAGAAGGTTCACCAGACTGATTCCTGGGATATCAGGACTTTCATATGAAGAAAGACTGGATAGACTCGGCTTGTACTCGCTAGAATTTAGAAGATTGAGGGGGGGAATCTTATAGAAACTTACAAAATACTTAAGGGGTTGGACAGGCTAGATGCAGGAAGATTGTTCCTGATGTTGGGGAAGTCCAGAACAAGGGGTCACAGTTTAAGGATAAGGGGAAAATATTTTAGGACCGAGATGAGAAAAACATTTTTCACACAGAGAGTGGTGAATCTGTGGAACTCTCTGCCACAGAAGGTAGTTGAGGCCACAGTTAATTGGCTATATTTAAGAGGGAGTTAGATGTGGCCCTTGTGGCTAAAGGGATCAGGGGGTATGGAGAGAAGGCAGGTACGGGATACTGAGTTGGATGATCAGCCATGATAATATTGAATGGCGGTGCTGGCTCGAAGGGCCGAATGGCCTACTCCTGCACCTATTTTCTATGTTCTATTCTATCATTGAACAAGTATGAATGGGTGGTCGATGGTCGGCTTGGGTCACGGGGAGAACGTACAGACTCCGTACAGACAGCACCCGTAGTCGGGATTGAACCCGGGTCTCCGACGCTGCAAGCGCTGTCAGTCAGCAACTCTACCGCTGCACCACCGTGGCCGCCTTTTCTCTGGTGCATCGGGGGCTGAGGAGAGACCTGGGGCATCGATAGTCAGAAACTGTTTCCCCAGGGTGGAAATGTCAAAGACTGGAGGGCACTGCTTGAAGGTGAGAGTTTAGAGGAGATGTGTGGGCACTTATAAAATTAAATTACAATTTTTTTTTAAATTTTTTTTTCTATTTATCTATTCTTTCATCTATCTCTGGAACTCTCTGCCACAGAGGGTAGTCGAGGCCAGTTCATTGGCTATATTTAAGAGGGAGTTAGATGTGGTCCTTGTGGCTAAGGGGATCAGGGGGTATGGAGAGAAGGCAGGTACGGGATACTGAGTTGGATGATCAGCCATGATCATATTGAATGGCGGTGCAGGCTCGAAGGGCCGAATGGCCTACTCCTGCACCTAATTTCTATGTTTCTATGTAGAGGAGGTCGTTGAGGCTGGGACTATCCCAACGTTTGAGAAACAGTTAGACAGGCACATGGATAGGACAGGTTTAGAGGGATATGGACCAAGTGCAGGCAGGTGGGACTAGTGTAGCCGGGACATGTTGGTCGGTGTGGTCAAGTTGGGCCGAAGGGCCTGTTTCAACGTTGTATCACTCTATGACTCTCTGGCCATCGATCTATCTACACAGAAGGTTGCCTGCAATGCGCTGCCTGGTTAGGTGATGGAGGCAGATGCATTGGTGGTGCTGAGGAAGGATTTAGATAGGCACATGGTTATGCAGTGAATGAAGGGATATGGTTGACATGCAGGCCGAGGAGATTCAATTAGCATGGCCGGCACGGACACTGTGGGCCGAAGGACCTGTTCCTATGCTGTTCGATGTAGATGACTGCAATTTAGTTTAGGTAGACAAAAATGCTGGAGAAACTCAGCGGGGTGAGGCAGCATCTATGGAGCGAAGGAAATAGGCAACGTTTCGGGTCCCGTCTGCAGAAGAGTCTCGAACCAAAACGTTGCCTATTTCCTTCGCTCTATAGATGCTGCCTCACCCCGCTGAGTTTCTCCAGCACTTTTGTCTACATTCGATTTTGCAGCATCTGCAGTTTCTTCTTAAACATGAAATTTAGTTTAGAGATGTAGCGCAGAAACAGGCCCTTCGGCCCACCGAGTCCGCACTGACCAGGGATCCCCGCACACTAACACTATCCTACACACACACTAGGGGACAATTGTACATTTCTACCAAGCCAATTGACCTAAAAACCTGCACGTCTTTGGAGTGTGGGAGGAAACCGGAGCACCCGGAGAAAAACCCACGCAGGTCACGGGGAGAACGTACAAACTCCGTACAGACAGCACCCGTGGTCAGGATCGAACCCGGGTCTCTGGCGCTGTGAGGCAGCAACTCTACCGAATATAATTTTTCTTTCCCCCATCTTTCTATTGTTTGTGAAGTGGATCTTTGTTACTTCAACCTTAAGTACTCCAACACAGTACAAGGAGCATTTTCTCGTTCCACACCGCTCAGAAGATTGATGATGCATTCAGAGTATAACTTCCACAAGAATACGACCACATGCTGCAAATTTTTGGCCACCCAGCTCGAGAAATCAGACAAAGGTAGGAATTCGTGTAGGATGGACCCATGTTTACTTTAGATTAGGAAGGAACTGCAGATGCTGGTTCACACCAAAGATAGACATAAAATGCTGGAGTAACTCAGCGGGAGAGGCAGCATCTCTGGAGAGAAGGAATGGGTGAAGTTTCAGATCGAGACCCATCTTCAGTCTGAGAAGGGTCTCGACCAGAAACGTCACCCATTCCTTCTCTCCAGAGATGCTGCCTGTCCTGCTGAGTTACTCCAGCATTTTGCGTCTATCGTTAGTTCAGTTGAGAGATACAGCGCGGAAACAGGCCCTTCGGCCCACCGAGTCTGTGCCGGCCCGCGATCACCCCGTACACTAGCACTATCCTACACACCAGGGACAATTTACAATCTTTACCGAAGCCAATTAACCTACGAACCTACAGCGGCCTCTGCAGTCTGTCCGCGTTTTTATTATTTTCTGTCTGTGTTTTAATGTAGTTTTTGTTATTTTTTGTTGGGGTGTGTGTGTGGGGGTGTGGGGGTGGGGTGGGAGGGGGGGGGGGGAAACTTTTTAAATCTCTCCCTGCACTGGAGACCCGACTTTTTCTCGTCGGGTTCCGTTGTCGTTGAGGCCGCAACGAGGAGCGGCCTCCAACAGGAAGAAGCCGGGGACTCAGGTGCCGACTCACCGTTGCCGTCACGGAGCTGGCCGAGACCGGAGCGGTGGAGGAACGCTGCTGCTGCTGCTGCTGCTGCTGCTGCTGCTGCTGCTGCCGATGCCGCTGCTGAGTCGGAGGCTGCTGCTGCGGGTCTGCGGACAGCGGCGCCAGGAGCCCGCGGATCCCTGGAGAGAGACCGCTTTTCGGGGCTCCTGCAACGGAGAATTCTCTCGCCCGAGTTGCGGGGTTGAAGAGCTCATGGAGCGGGGCCTCACTACACCGCCCCGCGCGGCTGGAATAGCCGCGGGTACTTGCGAGCGCACACCGGGGGCTCCAACACCAAGACCCGGTGTGCGACCTCGCACCACCCGGCGTGGCTTCAATGGCCGCGGAACAATCGCCATCGCCAGCCGGGGGCTTTGACTTTGACTCTGACATCGGGGGGGGGGGGAGAGTGCAGTGGAGAGATAAGTTTTTTTTTTTGGCCTTCCATCACAGCTATGTGATGGATGTTTATGTAAAATTGTAATTATGTTGTGTCTGGGTCTATTTGTGTGTAATGTATGGCTGCAGAAACGGCATTTCGTTTGGACCTCTAGGGGTCCAAATGACAATTAAATTGACTCTTGACTCTTGACTCTTTGGGGGTGCGTGGGAGGACATGAGAGCACCTGGAGAAATATCACGTGGTGACTGGGAGAAGGTACAAACTCCGTACAGACAGCACCCATAGTCAGGATCGAACCAGGGTCTCTGGCGCTGTGAGGCAGCAACTCTACCGCTGTGCCACCGTGGCTGGCCCTTCAAGTCAATAAAAAAAACGTGCTTTCTAACAGGGGTCGTTCAATTGCCTCCAATGATGGTGATGGAGAATTCTAGGTTTTATTCAGTCCTACCACTGTGCTTTAAAACTAGGTGGCGTACTCGAGTGACCTGTCAATGATCCAAATACAATTTGTGCTTTTAACCCCTAGTGGGCCTGTCCCACTTACGCAACTTTTCCGTCGACTGCCGGCACCCGTCATAGGTCTTTACAGGTTGCTGAAAATTTCCAACAGGTTGAAAATCCAGCGGCGACCAGAACAAGGTACGACTCTTTGGGCGACTACTCACGACCATAATGGCTTCACCCCGGGACATGTCGTCAGGATGGTCGTGAGTCGTCTCCTCAGTCGCCCAAACAGTCGTAGCGTCTTTCTGGTTGCCGCTGGATTTTCAACATGTTGAAAAATTTCAGCAACCTGCAACGACCCATGACGGGTGCTGGCAGTCGACGGAAAAGTTGCGTCATGCCCCTGTCCCACTTAGAAAACCTGAACGGAAACCTCTGGAGACTTTGCTCCCCACCCAAGGTTTCCGTGCGGTTCCTGGAGGTTTTTGTCAGTCTCCCTACCTGCTTCCACTACCTGCAACCTCCTGCAACCTCCGGGAACCGCACGGAAACCTTGGGTGGGGGGGGCAAAGTCTCCAGAGGTTTCCGTTCAGGTTTCCTAAGTGGGACAGGGGCACATGGCTGTGCTTTATGAACCTTGTGCTCAGTGGCGGACTGGGTCTAAAAATATTGGTTGCCAGGGGACAAAGGGGGCCCACGCACAACTACAATGCTATCATTTAACAGGGGCCCACTTGCCATCGGGCAAGCTGACACCCTGGCCAGTCCGCTACTGCTTGTGCTCATCAATGGCGACACGGTAGAGTTTGGAGCATGGGAGGCAACCGGAGGGCCAGGGCTAAACTCACGGGGAGAACGAACAAACCCTGTACAGACAGCACCCGTGGTCGGGATCGAACCCGGGTCCCTGGCGCTGTGAGGCAGCAGCTCTACCTGGATCATAGATCCGAGAGGGAGTCTAGCGACTGGAAGTGCACGGCCGGCTTTATGCCCGATGGGTTGCCGGGCTTGGAGGAGCTACGTTTGCGCAGAGCGCCCGCCAGAGGCCTAGGCCCGTTGCTGCTTTGGTCCCGGCCCCTCTCCTGCTCCTCGGCGCTGTGCGGCGGCATGTTGGTCTTCACCGTGTTGCCGAACTTGGAGTAGTCGACCGAGTACCGGCCCTCCTCCTCCGTCACGATGGGGACGAAGCGGTGGCCCCACAGGATCTCGTCGGGCAGGTAGGACGTGCGGGCCTGGGTGGTGATGCCGGTGGTCTCCACCACTCCCTCCAGCAGGACCACCAGCTCCAGGTCGCCCTGCTGGAGGTCCGCCTTGGAGACGGCGTAGAGCGGGCTGCGGCGGTCGATGGTGTGGCTGATGATGAGCGGCGACACCAGGAAGATGGCGTTGGTGCGCACCGGGTTCTCCACCTGCACCTCGATCTGCGAGATGGGGACCACCTCGCCCTCCCGGGTGGTGGTCTTCTTCACCAGCTGCATGCGGATGGTGGCGCTGATGATCATGCTCTTGCGCAGGTCGCCCAGGCGGAACATGAGGCGGGGTAGGCCGTCGCGCAGGGCAACCACCGCATGGCGGCTGAAGATGATGGTCTCCGCCCGACGGTTGGCCTGGGCCGTCTTCATGAAGATGCAGCCCAGCATGACGGCGTTGACGATCAGCCCCGTGATGTTCTGGACGATCAGGGCGACGATGGCCGCCGGGCACTCCTCCGTCACCATTCGCCCGCCAAAACCGATGGTGACCTGCACCTCGATGGAGAAGAGGAAGGCCGAGGTGAAGCTGGTGATGCTGGTGATGCACGGCACCGCCCCGACCCGCCCGGCGTCCAGGTCACCGTGGGCGAAGGCGATCAACCACCACAGCATGGCGAATACCATCCAGCTGCACAGGAAGGACATGGTGAAGATGACCAGCGTGTAAGGCCACTTGAGGTCCACCAGGGTGGTAAAGATGTCCTGCAGGAAGCGGCCCTGTTCGCGGATGTTCTTGTGGGCCACGTTGCACCTGCCCTTCTTGGTGACGAAGCGGGCCCTGCTAGCCTTGGCCCGGTAGCACGGCTGCGACAGGTTGTCCTCCACTAGCCTGGTCAGCAGGTACTTCTCCGCCAAGACGCCCTTCCTCGCCAGCATCGTGCCCCTACCGTAGACCACCTGTAGGAAGAAGCATTCACAACAAACACGGGCAAGAGGTCAGCCTATCTCCCACCTTGTTGAATGTTAAATGGTCAGCTCGACATAGATACGAGTATGTAAATTATGTTGTGTCTTGGGTCTATTTGTTTGTAATGTATGGCTGCAGAAACGGCATTTCGTTTGGACCTCCAGGGGTCCAAATGGCAATTAAATTGACTATTGACTATTGACTATAGAAGTTGGGATGTAATGTTAAAATTGTACAAGGCATTGGTGAGACCAATTGAGAAAATTGGGAGAGTACAGAGGAGATTTACTAGAATGTTGCCTGGGTTTCAGCAACTAAGTTACAGAGAAAGGTTGAATAAGTTAGGTTTTTATTCTCTAGAGCGCAGAAGGTTAAGGGGGGACTTGATAGAGGTCTTTAAAATGATGAGAGGGATAGACAGAGTTGACGTGGACAAGCTTTTCCCATTGAGAGTAGGGAAGATTCAAACAGGAGGACATGACTTCAGAATTAAGGGACAGAAGTTTAGGGGTAACATGAGGAGGAACTTCTTTACTCAGAGAGTGGTAGCTGTGTGGAATGAGCTTCCGGTGGAAGTGGTGGAGGCAGGCTCGATTTTATCATTTAAAAATAAATTGGATAGGTATATGGATGGGAAAGAAATAGAGGGGTATGGTCTGGGTGCAGGTAGATGGGACTAGGTGAGAGTAAGTGTACGGCACGGACTTGTAGGGCCGAGATGGCCTGTTTCCGCGCTGTAATTGTTATATGGTTATACAAGACCTACACCAAACCCAAACCAATTAGGAACAGACGAGGGCATTTGATCCAATTTGTGATCCCAGCTACAAAGACAGATGTGTACAGCAATTCGTTCTTCCCCCGCACAATTAAAGCATGGAATAATCTCCACCCAACTATAGTTACCCAACCAGATGCAACTAAATTTAAAGTAGCTCTTTCCTCCCAATAACCCTTTCTGGCTTAAGCCCCCCCTTCACCACCTCCAGTTTAAATTCCATTTGGAATATTTTGGAGGACCATGAAACCAAGAACCAAGAACCTACGGTGACCAGTTTAAGAAGGAACTGCAGATGATGGAAAATCGAAGGTGGACAAAAATGCTGGAGAAACTCAGCGGGTCGGGCAGCATCTATGGAGCGAAGGAAATAGGCGACGTTTCGGGTCAAGTCCCTTCTGCAGACTGATGTGAGGGTGGTGGGGGGGGGGGCGGGAAGAAGAAAGGAAGAGGCGGAGACAGTGGGCTGCGGGAGGGTCTCTGGGGAGGGGAGGGGAAAGAAGGGACCACCTGAAGAAGGGACTTAACCCAAAAGGTCGACTATTTCCTTTGCTGCATAGATGCTGCCTCACCCGCTGAGTTTCTCCGGCATTTTTATCTACCTTAGTTTAGAGTTTTGTTGAGAGATACAGCACGGAAACAGGCCCATTCGGCCCGCCCGGATCCGTGCCGACCAGCGATCCCCGCACACTAACACCATCCTACACCCACTAGGGGACAATTTTTCTTTTTTACATTTACCAAAGCTAATTAACCTACAAACCTGCACATTTTTGGAGTGCGGGAGGAAACCGAAGATCTCAGAGAAAACCCGCGCAGGTCACGGGTTTGGAGTGTAATCATATATCAGAGATCATATCAGAGAAACCGGAGGAAACCCGCGCAGTCACGGGGGTGCGTGCGTGCAAGCTCCGCACAGACAGCACCCAAGGTCAGGATCGAACCCAGGCCTCTGGCCGCTGTGAGGCAGCAACTCTGCCACTGTGCCGCCCTAAGGTGGAGGGAATGGACAGACGACACTTTGGGCTGAGACCCTTCTTCAGACTGGTGGGGAACGTGGGAGAAAGCTGGAATAGAAGAGGTGGGGACGGGCTAACACTTGGCAATAGGCAATAGATGCAGGAGTAGGCCATTCGGCCCTTCGAGCCAGCACCGCCATTCAATGTGATCATAGCTGATCATCCACAATCAGTACCCCGTTCCTGCCTTCTCCCCATATCTCCTGACTCCGCTATCTTTAAGAGCCCTTTCTAGCTCTCTCTTGAAAGCATCCAGAGAACCTGCCTCCACCGCCCTCTGAGGCAGAGAATTCCACAGACTCTCTGTGACAAAAAGTGTTTCCTCGTCTCCGTTCTAAATGGCTTACTCCTTATTCTTAAACTGTGGCCCCTGGTACTGGACTCCCCCAACATCGGGAACATGTTTCCTGCCTCTAGCGTGTTCAAACCCTTAGCAATCTTATATTTTTCAATGAGATTCCCTCTCATCCATCTAAACTCCAGAGTGTACAAGCCCAGCTGCTCCATTCTCTCAGCATATGACAGTCCCGCCATCCCGGGAATTAACCTTGTAAACCTACGCTGCACTCCCTCAATAGCAAGAATGTCCTTCCTCAAATTAGCGTATGGTCATCTCTCCTCAGATGCTGCCTGACCCACTGAGTTCCTCGAGCAGACTGTTTTTTTGCTCTAGATTCCATCATCTGCATCTCCTGATGTCTTATCAGGCCTTCCTTATTATTATTCACGACCAAATCCGAAATAGCCAACATGCTGCAACAGTCCGCTCTGAGAAGCATCCCTTAACGCACTCCACAAATCCTGCATCTTTAATCCCCCTCACAGTTTGATTTGTCCAATCAATATGTGTATGAAATAATCCCATAACAAATGTAGTGTCCTTGCCATTATCACTATCAGAGTGAGGCCCAGCACAAAATGGAGGATCCTCACCTCCTAGTTCTGCTTGGGCAGCAGCGGTCTGAACATTGACTTCTCCAACTTCAAGTAACCCTTGCTGTCCCTCTCTCTCCATCCCTCCCCTTCGCAGTTCTCCGACCAGTCTCACTGTCTCCGACGACAGTTTGTCTGACTGAAGAAGTCTGAAGAAGGGTCTCGACCCAAAACGTCGCCCATTCCTTCTCTCTCCAGAGATGCTGCCTGTCCCGCTGAGTTACTCCAGCATTTTGTGTCCATCTCGTAGTTCTAACACGTCAAGGCTGTTTTTCCATTGATGCTCCTTGCTATCAGGAGGTCATATTTTGGGCCCTGTAGACGACTCCTCACCTGTAACCCCCTTTCCCCCCCGCTATTCGAGGTCTCGACTCTAGCCCATGCTACCATCCACTGTGTGCAAGGAGGAACTGCAGATGCCGGTTTACACAGAGCCTTGCCGGATTTGCCAGACCAACAGGTCCCGCTGATGGGAGAGTCTAGGACCAGAGGTCATAGCCTCAGAATTAAAGGGCGCTCTTTCAGAAAGGAGGTGAGGAGGAACTTCTTCAGTCAGAAGGTGGTGAATCTGTGGATCTCATTGCCACAGACGGCTGTGGAGGCCACGTCAGTGGATATTTTTTTAAGGCAGAGATAGACAAATTCTTGATTAGAACGGGTGTCAAGGGTTATGGGGGGGAAGGCGGGAAAATGGGATTGGGGAGGCAGAGATCAGCCATGATTGAATGGCGGAGTGGACTTGATGGGCCGAATGGCCTAATTCCTCCTATAACATGTGAACTTGTCTCCGAGAGAGGAGTCCAGCGGTACTGGAATGTTCCGCCGAGGCTGCCGGGGGGGGGGGGTGGGGTGGGTGGGGGGGGGGGGGGGGGGGGGGGGCGAGATACCGGCCCGCAAAGTCGGCCTCAGATGTCGGCTACTGGAACGGATCTGCCGGCCAGACCCCAGCAGAGTTCCAGAGCCCCATGGCGCGCAGGGGGGGGGGGGGGGGGCAGATTCCACTCGCCGATCGGCCGCGGAAGACATGAGGCCGAGATGGGCGCTGCATTTTCGGGGGGGGGGGGGGGGGGGGGGGGGGGGGAGGTGGGCTTCCGTGTGGGGGGGGTCGTTTTCGAGTGCGCGCCGGTAATTTTGTCCGGATTAAGTTGACGGACCGCAAGTTGACGGAAAATCGGTGGTGGGCCTTTATAATCTGAACCTTGACCTCAGAGGTCAAACAAACACCGTGACTAATGCCTGTATAATCTGAACCTTCACCTCTAAGAGATCAAACAAACAAGCAGGACTCGAGGCCCATCTGTTCCCATCAAACATAAAGGACCACCATGAGTCACATTTGTCCTCCTAAAAATACTGTCGGAACAAAAGGAGAGATCAAACCAGGCCTGAAAATAGCTCAAGGGCACAGTAAAAATAATTGGGGCCCTATCGACCCAAGCAATGCTTAGTCTGGCTTATTGTCACGTGTACCGAGGTACAGTGAAAGGATTTTGTTGCGCGCTATCCAGTCAGCGGAAAGACAATACCCGATTACAATCGAGCCATTTACAGTGTACAGATGATACATGATAAGGGAATAACGTTTAGTGCAAGGTAAAGCCAGTAAAATCCGATCAAAGATAGTCCGAGGGTTACCGTTGAGGTAGATAGTAGTTCAGGACTGTGTGGGAAGGTTTGTAGGTTAATTGGCCTGGTATAAGTGCAAATTGTCCCTAGTGTGTGTGTAGGATAGTGCTAGTGTGCAGGGCTCGCTGGTTGGCATGGACTCGGTGGGTCGAAGGGCCTGTTTCCGCGCTGTATCTCTAAACTAAACTAAACTAAACTGCAGACACTGGTTTAAACCGAAGATAGACACAAAATGCCAGAGTAACTCAGCTGGTACAGGCATCGTCTCCTGAGAGAAGGAATAGAAACATAGAAACATAGAAAATAGGTGCAGGAGTAGGCCATTCGGCCCTTCGAGCCTGCACCGCCATTCAATATGATCATGGCTGATCATCCAACTCAGTATCCCGTACCTGTCTTCTCTCCATACCCCCTGATCCCTTTAGCCACAAGGGCCACATCTAACTCCCTCTTAAATATAGCCAATGAACTGTGGCCTCAACTACCTTCTGTGGCAGGGAATTCCACAGATTCACCACTCTCTGTGTAAAAAATGATTTTCTCATCTCGGTCCTAAAAAACTTCCCTCTTATCCTTAAACTGTGACCCCTAGTTCTGGACTTCCCCAACATCGGGAATAATCTTCCTGCATTTAGCCTGTCCAACCCCTTAAGGATTTTGTAAGTTTCTATAAGATCCCCCCTCAATCTTCTAAATTCTAGCGAGTACAAGCCAAGTTTATCCAGTTTATCCAGAATGGGTGACGTTTCGGGTCGAGACCCTTCTTCAGACTAAAGAAGTTAGTCTGAACACATTCAATCTGAAGAAGGGTCTCGACCCGAAACGTCGCCCATTCCTTCTCTCCAGAGCTGCTGCCTTTCCCGCTGAGTTACTCCAGCATTTTGTGTCCTTCTTCCAGTAGTTCAGCACTGCTCTCTAGTTGTGGTAGGATGATTCAGTTGCCTGTAAACAGCTGGGAAGAAACTGTCCCTGAATCTGGAGTGTACATTCTCACACTTATCACACTTCCACAATGTTACTCAATGGTATTAAAGAAACAAACTTGCATTCAGATTATTTTAATCTGGATAGTAGAATAATACTCAGTATGTTTGTCCTATGGTGGTTTGCAACTGTTCCCCATATCCCTTGATTCCGTTAGCCCGAAGAGCTATATCTCACTCTCGAAAACATCCAGTGAATTGGCCTCCACTGCCTTCTGTGGCAGAGAATTCCACAGATTCACAACTCTCTGCGTGAAAAAGCTTTTCCTCATCTCAGTCCTAAAATGGCCTACCCCTTATTCTTAAACTGTGTGACCCCTGGTTCTGGACTCCCCCAACTTCGGGAACATTTTCCCTGCAACAAACCTGTCCAATCCCTTAAGAAGTTAGCTCCCGGAGAACAAAATACTGCAAAAAAAAACAAAGAAAATAACAAAATGTAAAATTAACTTTAAATGCCATTTGAATGTTATCCTGGTAGCTTCAGGTTTTAGTGTACAGAAGATGTTGGTACACTACGAGAACTTACAAAATTCTAAAGGGGTTGGACAGGCTAGATGCAGGAAGATTGCTCCCGATGTTGGGGAAGTCCAGGACAAGAGGTCACAGCTTAAGGATAAGGGGGAAATCCTTTAAAACCGAGATGAGAAGAACTTTTTTCACACAGAGAGTGGTGAATCTCTGGAATTCTCTGCCACAGAGGGTAGTCGAGGCCAGTTCATTGGCTATATTTAAGAGGGAGTTAGATGTGGCCCTTGTGGCTAAGGGGATCAGGGGGTATGGAGAGAAGGCAGGTACGGGATACCGAGTTGGATGATCAGCCATGATCATATTGAATGGCGGTGCAGGCTCAAAGGGCCGAATGGCCTACTCCTGCACCTAATTGCTATGTTTCTATGTGTAGCAAGGAACTGCAGGTGCTGGTTTACACCGAGGAAAGACACAAAACGCTGGAGTAACTCAGCGGGACAGGCAGCATCTCTGGAGAGAAGGAATGGGTGACGTTTTGGGGTCGAGGCCCTTCTTCTGACCTAGAGTCAGGGGAGAGGGAGACACAGAGAGATATGGGAGGGTAAGGTGTGAAAACGAGATCAAAGGGACGAAGATCAAAGAGAATGTAGAACGGATCATTGTTCGCTAGGGGAGGATGACACAGAGGCACACAAGGTGTGTTACAAGATGCCTGGTACAAAATCCATTTGATTTTTGCTTGCACTCATTTCTTTCATGCTGTATTTCAATGAAACCATCACTGACCTCAAATACAATTGTAGACTTGAGTGTCCTTGCACTTAATTTCATCGATGAGATAGCTTGCATTAATTCTGCATCACTCACCTTTCAAGGACTATCTGTCTCTCTCGCCCTCTCTCTTTCTCTCTGCCTCTCTCTATATATATATCCCTTTCTATTTACCCATGTACATC
>NC_073413.1:3200950-3270950 GCF_028641065.1 Leucoraja erinaceus | reverse complement strand
TTCTGCCCTACACTATATAAATGCACCAAGACATTTGAGTTAGATATAGGGCTTTCTCTCCAGAGATGCTGCTGCCTGTCCCACTGAGTTATGCCCCTGTCCCACTTAGGAAACCTGAACGGAAACCTCTGGAGACTTTGCGCCCTGCCCAAGGTTTCCGTGCGGTTCCCGGAGGTTTTTGTCAGTCTCCCTACCTGCTTCCACTACCTGCAACCTCCGGCAACCACCTGCAACCTCCGGCAACCACCTGCAACCTCCGGGAACCACACGGAAACCTTGGGTGGGGCGCAAAGTCTCCAGAGGTTTCCGTTCAGGTTTCCTAAGTGGGACAGGGGCATTAGATCTAGCTCTTGGGGCTATCTTCTAGCATTTATATACCACTGTGGTGAGATCTCACCTGGGGTACTGTGCTCAATTTTGTTCTCCATGTCTATAAGAAATGGTACATTCCTACTGCATCAGTGCATTGGCACACTGAGTGGAAACAGGCCCTTCGGCCCAACTTGCCCATGCCGACCAACATGTCCCATCTACACTAGTCCCACCTACAGGTGTTTGGCCCAGATCCCTCTAAACCTGTCCTATCCATGTACCTGTCCAAATGTTTCTTAAACGATACAAGGGAATTTAATATTAAAAGTCTTAACACATTTGGTGTGCTCATGTTCACAACTGCTAGGAGCAGAATTAGGCTGTTCGGCCCATCGAGTCTATTCAATCATGGCTGATCTAACTTTCCCTCTCAATCCCATTCTCCTGCCTTCTCCCCGTAACCCCTGACACCCGTACTGATCAAGTATCTTATCAATCTCCGCCTTAAAAATATCCTTTGACTTGGACTCCACTGCCGTCTGTGGCAATGAATTCCACAGATTCACCACCTCCTGATTTTTTTCTCATCTTCTTTCCAAAGGTAGGTCCGATTATTCTGAGGCTGTGGCCTCTGGTCCTAGACTCTCCCACTAGTGGAAACATCCTCTCCACATCCACTCTATCCAAGCCTTTCGCTATTCGGTAAATTACACTTGCAGTAAAAGGGTTATTCACGGTGGGAACAGGAATGAAGCAGGTTTGTCGTTCAAATATTATTTACTTGTCAAAGATGGTGGCGCAGCGGTAGAGTTGCTGCCTCACAGCGCCAGAGACCAGGGTTCGATCCTGACTATGGGTGCTGTCAGTACGGAATTTGTACGTTACTGTGACTGCAGTTACTTTGATTCTCATTTTGTGCTCAACATAGAACGTACAACAATACAGCGCAGGAACAGGCCCTTCAACCCACAATATTTGTGTTACACACCATGTCGTTAAAACAGTTCCATTCAATGGTTTATTATTATCTTACGACTGTCTCTCTCTCTCTCTCTCTCTCTCTCTCTCTCTCTCTCTCTCTCGATCTCTCTCTCTCTCTCTCTCTCTCTCTCCTCTCTCTGTCTCTCTCTCTCTCTCTCTCTCTCTCTGTCTCTCTCTCTCTCTCTCTCTCTCTCTCTCTCTCTCTCTCTCTCTGTCTCTCTCTCTCTCTCTCTCTCTCTCTCTCTCTCTCTCTCTCTCTGTCTCTCTCTCTCTCTCTCTCTCTCTCTCTCTCTCTCTCTCTCTCTCTCTCTCTCTCTCTCTCTCTCTCTCTCTCTCTCTCTCTCTCTCTCTCTCTCTCTCTCTCTCTCTCTCTGTCTCTCTCTCTTTCTCTCCCTCTCTGTCTCTCACTATCTCTGTCACATCCTCTCTCCCTCTCTCCGTCTCTCTCTCTCTCTCTCTCTCTCTCTCTCTCTCTGTCTCTCTCTCTCTCTCTCTCTCTCTCACCCTCTCTCTCTCTGTCTCTCCGTCTCTCTCTCTCTCTCTCTCTCTCTCTCTCTCTCTCTCTCTCTCTCTCTCTTTCTCTCTCTCTCTGTCTCTCTCTCTCTCTCTCTCTCTCTCTCTCTCTCTCTCTCTCTCTCTCTCTCTCTCTCTCTCTCTCTCTCTCTCTTTTCTCTCTCTCTCTCTCTCTCTCTCTCTCTCTCTCTCTGTCTCTGTCTCTCTCTCTCTCTCTCTCTCTCTCTCTCCCTCTCTCTCTCTCTCTCTCTCTCTCATCTCTCTCTCTCTCTTCTCTCTCTCTGTCTCTCCCCCCCGCAGCCAGCATTGATGGTGTGGAAGGTAAGACCCAGGTCCCCTCTCTCACCGGCTCTTCCTCCTCGTGTCCGTCATCGCTGTGTCCCTCCGTCCCCCTCTCTCGTGTTCCTGTCCTCGGGGGACAAGGATGGTCCGGCACAGCGGCCCACCCTATCGACTCCATCTCCACCGCACGCTGCCTCGGCAAGGCCAGCAGCATCACCAAGGACCAGTCTCACCATGGCCACTCCCTCTTCTCCCCTCTCCTATCAGGCAAGAGGTACAGAAGTGTGAAAACGCACACCTCCAGATTCAGGGACAATTTCTTCCCAGCTGTTATCATCCCACCACAACCAGAGAGCGGCGCTGAACTACTATCTACCTCTTTGGAGACCCTCGGACTATCCTTGATCGGACTTTGCTGGCTTTACCTTGCACTAAACATTATTCCCTTATCATGTATCTGTACACTGCGAATGGCTCGATTGTAATCATGTGTTGTCTTTCTGCCGACTGCATAGCTTGCAACACTGTACGCAACAATAAACTAAACTGAACTGATCCACATGTGTAGGAAGGAACTGCAGATGCTGGTTTAAATCGAAGGTAGACACAAAATGCTGGAGTAACTCAGCGGGACAGGCGACATCTCCGGAGAGAAGGAATAGTTGACGTTTCGGGTCGAGACCCTTCTTCACACCATATCCTTCCATTCCCTGTCCTCTATTCCTACCTAAGTGCCTCACAAATGCCATGCTTGCATCTGCCTTCACCACCACCCCTGGCAGCGCGTTCCAGGCACCCACGGCCTACTCCGCCACCTATCTTCTATATTTCTATGTTTCTAACTCCTGGATGGAGAGAATCGGGTTAGATAGATCAGCCATGATTGAATGGCGGAGTAGACTCGATGGGCCGAATGGCCTAATTCTGCTCCCATCACATGTGAAGCTATGAACACCCACTCCCCCCCCCCCCCCCCCCCATCCCATTATGTGACATGCTTATTCTACTTCTGATGGAAGGTCATCTTCTTTAATGTTTTTCTCTCCCTCCCTTGATGCTGTCAGATCTGCTCCTAATAACCCTGTCCCACGGTATGAGATCATTCTAAGAGCTCTCCCGAGTTTGCCCTGATACGGTAATGGCCGCTCGTCGGTACTCGGGGCTCTCGTGGACATTTTTCAACATGTTGAAAAATCTTCACGAGTCTTCCCGTGCTTACCTGCCGTTAGTGAGTCTTCCCGAGTACCTGCCGCTAAGAGACGTCCCCGAGCTCCGACGTACCCGCTACGTTCATTCTCCGTGCTTACCACGAGTTTGATTTTTTTAAATCTTGGGAGAGCTCTTGGAATGAACTTTAACTTGGCAAGGCAACTTTAATTAGGCAAGGCAACTTTAATTGGGCAAGGCAACATTAATTAGGCAAGGCAACTTTAATTAGGCAAGGCAACTTTAATTAGGCAAGGCAACTTTAATTGGGCAAGGCAACTTTAATTGGGCAAGGCAACTTTAATTGGGCAAGGCAACTTTAATTGGGCAAGGCAACTTTAATTGGGCAAGGCAACTTTAATTTGGCAAGGCAACTTTAATTTGGCAAGGCAACTTTAATTGGGCAGGGCAACTTTAATTTGGCAAGGCAACTTTAATTTGGCAAGGCAACTTTAATTGGGCAAGGCAACTTTAATTGGGCAAGGCAACTTTAATTAGGCAAGGCAACTTTAATTAGGCAAGGCAATTTTAATTAGGCAAGGCAACTTTAATTAGGCAAGGCAACTTTAATTAGGCAAGGCAACTTTTATTGGGCAAGGCAACTTTAATTTGGCAAGGCAACTTTAATTTGGCAAGGCAACTTTAATTAGGCAACACAGCTTCAGCCGTGGGACAGGGCTTTTATTTTGTTTCACTTTTGTACTGTATCTTTACCAGCTGTAGTTCAGTTTTTAGCAAGGATGCCAATTGGAGTCTGCTCACTAGCGACATCTGCTAGCGGGATCCTGAACTGCAGCCCTGAAACATGGAGCTCTTCCAGCCCCAGTAAACAAGGGCTCTTGTAAATAAAGCATTATTGCAAAGAGATTCAGGCAGCAAGTTGCATTGTAATTTAAATGTAACAGGGACATTTTTAATTTTTTTAAATTCTTTTATGTTTTATTCACAGCTTGGTTTGGGAACAGCTCCATCCATGAACGCAAGACATTGCAGCAAATTGTGGACGCAGCCCAGACCATCACACAAACCAGCCTCCCTTCTATTGACCCCATTTACACCTCACGCTGCCTCGGCAAGACCAGCAGCATCATCAAGGACGAGTCGCACCCTGGCCACTCCCTCTTCTCCCCTCTCCCATCAGGCAAAAGGTACAGAAGTGTGAAAACGCACACCTCCAGATTCAGGGACAGTTTCATCCCAGCTGATATCAGGCAACTGAACCATCCTAGCACAACCAGACAGCAGTGTTGAAGTACTATCCACCTCTTTGGTGACCCTCAGACTATCTTTGATTGGACTTTGCTGGCTTTACCTTGCACTAAACGTTATTCCTTTATCATGTATCTGTACACTGTGGACGGCTCTATTGTAATCATGTGTTGTCTTTCCGCTGACTGGTTAGCACGCAACAAAAGCTTTTCCCTGTACCTCGGTACACGTGACAATAAACTAAACTAGAATAGAGGATCTACTGGAGTCGCTGCCTCAAAAAGGCAGCCAGCATCATCAGAGACCCACACCACCCTGGCCACACACTCATCTCACCCCTGCCATCGGGAAGAAGGTACAGGAGCCTGAAAACTGTAACGTCCAGGTTCAGGAGCAGCTTTTTCCCGACAACAAACTCCAACGAAACTCCAAACCACGAGCTGCTTTGATTGCACAAGGGACGTTGAGCTTTGTTTTTCTTTTACACTGTATCGTTTTTATGTTAATTTATCAAACTTCATTTGACACTGGTTTCTACCGAGTACTGTGTTTAAATACCTGTTGGGCTGCTGTTCGTAAGAATTTCATTGCTCTGTGTCGGGACGTATATGACAACGAGACACACAGTGCTGGAGTAACCTGGAGGGCCAGGCAGCATCCCTGGTGAAAAGGAATAGCTGACGTTTTGTGTGGAGACCCTTCTTCAGACTGAGTGACTCCTTCTCTCCAGAGATGCTGCCTGACCCGCTGCTAGGGTTGCCAACTTTCTCACTCCCAAGTAAGGGACAAAAGGTCAAAGTAAGGGACATAGTAAACGGCTGGAATAGAAATTAGGGTGGGGAGTAGGTCATTCGGATTCGAGTTTGCTCTGCACCGCCATTCAATATGATCATGGCTGATCATCCAACTCAGTATCCCGTACCTGCCTTCTCTCCATACCCCCTGATCCCTTTAGACACAAGGGCCACATCTCACTCCCTCAAAAATATAGGGACAAATTCCCCACGGCAATTCGTTGACCGACTCGGCCGTGGCTGGGTGTATGATGAGTTGGCCCGGGTGCTGGACTGCACACAAAGCCCAGCCGGCTGGCCAGCTGAGGAGTTTTGGCTTGGGCCGCGCGCAAAGTCCGGCGCCCCGTCCAACTCGTGAACCGATGATCGGCCATGAGAAGGAGGGGTGGCGGTGGTGTCGGCGGTAAGCGAAGGTCCGAAGGTCAGACAGCTGGCTGGGCTGCCGACTGACCAACGGGGCCACAGGCGAGGCGCTGTTGCTGCTGCTGCTGCACTCTATGGGCTGCACTACGTCAGGACGGGTGAGGCGGGGCCGGACGCGGCGCTCCGTCCCGACAGTCCCCTCGACCCGAGTAGTCGCACTCAAATACGGGACAAGGGCGGTTCCGTACGGGACAAACCAATGTACGGGACGTCCCGGCTAATACGGGACAGTCGGCAACCCTACCCGCTGAGTTACTCCAGTGTTTTGGGCCTAAGTTGTTTAGCTTTAGGCTTATTATTGTCGCGTGTTTTAATACGATACTGCAAAAAGATTTGTTTTGCATATTACCCATCAAATCAGATAGCTCTATCTATAAATCCAATCAAGCTAGGCAGCACAGTGGCGCAGTTGGTAGAACTGTGATGGCATGGATTTCCTCCGGGTGCTCCGGTTTCCTCCCGCACCCCAAGGGCATGTGGGCTTGTAGGTGAATTGGCCATTGTAAATGGGTAGCAAGTTGAAGAGAAACAGAGTATGAATGTGAATGGGTGATCGATGGTGAGCAGGAGGGCCTATTTCAATACTGTATCTCTAAACTAAGCCAAGCTCAAGTACAATAGGCAGCGCAAAACAAAGATATAGAGTGTAGAATATAGTTCTCAGCATTGTAGAGCACCAGTTCCAGAGACAATGTCCAATGTCTCCAATCTGGCAGAGGTGAATCGGACAGTACCCCGGCTAGTTTCTATGTTTCTATGTTTAATAGACAATAGACAATACACAATAGGTGCAGGAGTAGGCCATTCGGCCCTTCGAGCCAGCACCGCCATTCAATGTGATCATGGCTGATCATCCCCAATCAGTACCCCGTTCCTGCCTTCTCCCCTTATCCCCTGACTGCTATCTCTAAGAGCCCTATCTAGCTCTCTCTCCTACAGAAGGACCATTCAGATGCTGTTTTTGACTCTGGTGTTGTATGGTGGAATGAAGGATGAGAGGATATCTTATAGAAACATGTAACATTCTTAAAAGGGATTGGACAGGCTAGATGCAGGAGAAATGTTCCCGATGTTGGGGGAGTCTAGAACCAGGGGTCATAGTTTAAGAATAAGTGGTAGGCCATTTAGGACAGAGATGAGGAAAAACTTTTTCACCCAGAGAGTTGTGAATCTGTGGAATTCTCTGCCACAGAAGGCAGCGGAAGCCAATTCACTGGATGTGTTCAAGAGAGAGTTATGCCCCTGTCCCACTTAGGAAACCTGAACGGAAACCTCACCCACCCAAGGTTTCCGTCCGGTTCCCGGAGGTTTCTGTCAGTCTCCCTACCTGCTTCCACTACCTGCAACCTCCGGCAACCACCTGCAACCTCCGGGAATCGTACGAAAACCTTGGGTGGGGCGCAAAGTCTCCAGAGGTTTCCGTTCAGGTTTCCTAAGTGGGACAGGGGCATTAGATCTAGCTCTTGGGGCTAACGGAATCAAGGGATATGGGGAGAAAGCAGGAACGGGGTACTGATTTTAGATGATCACCCATGATCATATTGAATGGCTGTGCTGGCTCGAAGGGCCAAATGGCCTTCTCCTGCACCTATTTTCTATGTTTCTACAGTCTCAAGCTTCTGTATCTTCTGCATGATGGAAACAGGCAGATGAAGGAATGACTGAGGATGGACAAGTCTTTGATTATAGACACAAAATACTGGAGTAACTTAGTTGGCTGTGTTTCCGATGCAGCCTGAAGTACAGATTGAATAAGGCTTGGATCGGGTGGATGTGGAGAGGATGTTTCCACTAGTGGGAGAGTCCAGGACTAGAGGTCACAGCCTCAGAATTAAAGGACATTCTTTTAGGAAGGAGATGAGGAGGAATTCCTTTAGTCAGAGGGTGGTGAATCTGTGGAATTCATTGCCACAGAAGGCTGTGGAGGCCAAGTCAGTGGATAGTCTGAAGAAGGGTCTCGACCCGAAACATCACCCATTCCTGCTCTCCAGCGATGCTGCCTGTCCCAGTGAGTTACTCCAACTTTTTGTGCCTATCTTTGGATATTTTTAAGGCAGAGATAGGTAAATTCTTGATTAGCACCGTGTCAGAGGTTATGGGGAGAAGGCAGGAGAATGGGGTTAGGAGGGAGAGATAGATCAGCCGTGATTGAATGGCGGAGTAGACTTGATGGGCCGAATGGTTAAATTCTACTACTATCACTTATGACCTTATGAGTCAATGTCAGGGTGACTGGTCTCTGTGGAAATAAGGAACTGCAGATGTTGGTTAATATACAAAAGGATACGAAGTGCTGAAGTAACTCAGCAGGTCATGCAGCACTGCTTGAGAACATGGACAGGTGACGTTTGGGATTGAGACCCTGCTGTGATGCACTAGGCTACAGCCACACTCTCCGCAGTCTTGGGTAGAGCTGTTCCCAAAGCAAACTGTGATGCAACCTAACATTCGTCCCTTCCCACCCAAACAACCCCCTCCCCTGGTACTTTCCCTTGCCACCGCAGGAAATGCTACACTTGTCGCTTTCCCTCCATCCAAGCAGTCTTTCCAGGTGAGGCAGAGGTTCACCTGCACCTCCTCCAACCTCATCTATTGCATCCGCTGCTCTAGGTGTCAGCTGTTCTACATCACGCATTTCACAAAATTCTCCGGGGGAGAATATCCGTGGAGGGTAACGCTCCCCGGACATCGGCAAGTCTCCGCCCACTCCAGATGTTGTTGCCGCTTCACTGACACACACTCACACACACACACACACACATTGGCACACACAAGGTTTAAAGGGATATGGGCCAAATGCAGATAAATGGAACTAGTTTAGATAGGGCATCTTGAACAAGTTGGGATGAAGGGCCTGTTTCCTTATTTTGGTCTCCTAATCTGTGAAAAGACATTCTTGCCATAGAGGGAGTACAGAGAAGGTTCACCAGACTGATTCCTGGGATGTCAGGACTTTCATATGAAGAAAGACTGGATAGACTCGGTTTGTACTCACTAGAATTTAGAAGATTGAGGGGGGATCTTATAGAAACTTCCAAAATTCTTAAGGGGTTGGACAGGCTAGATGCAGGAAGATTGTTCCCGATGTTGGGGAAGTCCAGAACAAGGGGGTCACAGTTTAAGGATAAGAGGGAAGTCTTTTAGGACCGAGATAAGAAAATCATTTTTTACACAGAGAGTGGTGAATCTGTGGAATTCTCTGCCACAGAAGGTAGTTGAGGCCAGGTTACACAAAAAGGCTGGAGAAACTCAGCGGGTGCAGCAGCATCTATGGAGCGAAGGAAATAGGCAACGTTTCGGGCCGAAACCCTTCTTCAGAGGTATCTCTTCAAAGTAGTTGAGGCCAGTTCATTGGCTATATTTAATAGGGAGTTAGATGTGGCCCTTGTGGCTAAAGGGATCAGAGAGAATGGAGAGAAGGCAGGTACAGGATACTGAGTTGGATGATCAGCCATGATCATATTGAATGGCGGTGCAGGCTCGAAGGGCTGAATGGCCTACTCCTGCACCTATTTTCTATGTTTCTATGTTCTATGTAAGACTATGACACATTGTAGAAAGGGTGCAATTGCTCTGGAGAGGATCCAGGGGCGATTTATGAAGATGTTGGCAGGGCTGGAATTTTTTTTTCACTTTGAAGAAAGTTTTGATAACTGGGATTGCATTCTCTGCAGCAACGGAGGTGAAGAAAAAATGTTGCTGAGGTGAATAATATTATGAGAATAGGACCTGTTTTGCTTAACAAAGAGTGTTAATCATGTGTTCATCTTTATTGACGTGACACCATAATAAATATATTACAGAACAAATAATTTAATGGGGTGGCACGGTGGCGCAGCGGTAGAGTTGCTGCCTTTCTACCACATGGGTTTTCTCTGTATATTCCGGTTTCTCCCACATCCGAAAGAAGTGCAGGTTTGTTGGTTAATTGGCTTCTGTAAATTGTCCCTGGCTTGTAGGATGGAACTGGGGTATGATAGATTGCTGGTCAGTGTGGACTTGCTGGGCTGAAGGGCCTCTATCCATATATATGTTTTACGTATATGTTTTACATATATATCTTAATTTCATTGAACCATATACGATTGAATATGTGGCATTATTTTCTTCTTGTTTATATAGTCAAAGGGTAAGGTTGATTGATTTATTTGTTCAGAACAGTGATGGAAGTCGGGCTTGCCTTGTTTCTGTTTTTTCTCTCTCTATACATGCATAACAGCATGAATTATAATCTGATTTCCATACATGACTATAATCATTCATGTGCTGCACCTGTTGATCGGTGCCTGGCTCTACTGTGGAATGTGTTTAGGAATGTAAGTTAGCCTTACCTTATTCATACCTAATTCAATTTAAAGCATAAATGTTGCATTCAAGTGTAAGTTAAAAGACTCGCTACAGTATGCACCGGATTGCACAATTTCAGGTTGAAAAATGTGAAAGCATCCTATTTTACAGTGCACTATGTTTACACATTCTGTAAACTTTTCGTTGTTCTATGTGGGACAAATGGCAATAAAACACTCTTGACTTGAATTGCTGTCCCTTTAAGAAACCATGCCACTGGCTTCGTGGGTCTCCGCCACCATTCGGCGGTCCCGCCGCCCCTCGTCTCCTCCTCGGCAATCTCCGGAAACACTCGGGCGCCTCCGCGCCTCTCCGCCCTCCCCTCGTCCTTCCCCGCTTCCGCTCGGCTCCCCCCTCCCGGCCGGAGCCGGTCGGCCGGCGCGCCGCGCACCCTGGGAGTTGTAGTCCGTGTTCCGGCGGCCCCACGGCCAGCGCCGGGGACCGGCGACTACAACGTCCGGCATGCCGTGCGGCGCCCGCGCCTGCGCGCTGGGCGGGCGAGCGGACAGTGCATTGTGGTAAGATGGTGGCTTCTCCATTGTTCAGCTGTGTGTTTGCAAGAGGAAAAAAACCCCTAAAAGCGACCCTTGGAGGAAATAAGGCCTGAAACTCACATGTAAGGTAATATTAAACCCACCTGTGGAAAAATGAACGGGACCAGCGAGAATTTGGAGCAATTGAATTTTGCCTATAATGGATTAAGAATATATTAATCACAGTGGGAGCATTGCAGCAGAGCTTTACTGTGTGTCTCTGGCCAAAGAGGGAAGGGTATTGCAGTCTACAGCAATCTAGGGCTCTATGTCCTGGGAATCCGTTGTTTTTTACCCATTCCCTCAATTATTAAGATCCAACTTGGGGGAAATAGGCAGCATCCCCTCCCCACCATTCCCCCCCCCCATCCACCTCCCCCCCCCCCCCCTCCCAGCAGCAGAACACAAACCAACACTTGGCATCAATCCACAGTCAACAGGGTAATCAGATCGGGCTCCCACCCTCTTGTTATCTGTGCTTCTGTCTTGTCAACTTTGAGGGCTAAATTTATGATTTTTTAAATTTTTTTCTCTGAAGGTTTTTAATGTTTGCCATGTGCCTCTTGGAAAATTGTCAGTACTTGAAGGTATGCGAGGTATTATGTAGACGGGTCAAAGCATTGAAGAATATGCTTATCTGTATTGCACTTGTAAGAACTGAACCTGTGTTTAAACATTTCTTGAATTATTCATCTTCTGTGCAAATGCCAGATTTTAAATGGATTTTACTTTTATTTTGCTGTATAGTTTGTTGTGCATTTACCCTGGTTGGTAAAAGGGATGTTACTGTCTGGGAAACACAACGTTTTTCTGTATAGACGTCAAACTCACTCAGCAGTGTTACATGGACAGTAGGTGTTTTGCAATGTGTCACAGTCCAAAACTCAGGTGCATCCTTCACTGTGTGATAACTCTCTTGGTAGCCTGTAACATCCTCACTGAGTAATGCTGTGGAAATGATCTGTCCTGAATGTAAGTGAAAATGGATTAAGACATGTGCGGGAAGGAACTGCAGACGCTGGTTTAAACCGAAGATCGATCCAAAAAGGTAGAGTAACTCAGCGGGACAGGCAACATCTCTGGAGAGAAGGAATGGGTGACGTTTCGGGACGAGACACTTCCTCAGATTGGAAGGGTCTCGATCTGAAAGGACATCCATTCCTTCTCTCCAGAGATGCTGCCTGGCCCGCTGAGTTACTCCAGCTTTTTGTGTTTATCCTGGATTAAGACATCTCATGTCTTGTTTGATTAAAGATTATTGCCGCTATCATGTTTTTTTATGTTCTGAACTGGATGTTGAATTCTGGCTTCAAAGGCAAATAGATACCCAAAAGGGCTTTAATGAGGAAACGATTTAAAGTGGAGTAGAAAAGTGAGGGAGAGATGAACACCCTTCACAGAGTATGTACCACTTCGAGCTGTTGATCCTTGATTTCCCACTAATGTACATAGCCAATCCCTCTCCAAACAGTTTAACTTCTTACTGAAGAAAGGTTTTGACCGGAACCGTTCCCTATTTCCTTCGCTCCATAGATGCTGCCTCACCCGCTGAGTTTCTCCAGCATTTTTGTCTAACTTCTTCATTGTCCCATCCATCTCCGAACCTGCGGTGTTAGTTTGTAGGAATATTTTTGTAGGGCTGGTGGGGGACATTGCACAGTTGACAGAATTGATCTTTCTCCTGATTCCTCCTTCCAAAATAACCAGTCTCCACATCAATTAGCACAGATTAGAATATCAGAAGGTGAAGTTAATTATGCCTTTGACCAGCACACACCGATAGAATATAGAACAGTACAGCACAAGAACAGGCCCTTCTGTCCACCATTTCTGTGCTGAACATGATGCCATGACCATCACGTCTACCTGCTCGTAAGCCAAGATAGACACAAAAAGCTGGAGTAACTCAGCGGGACAGGCAGCATCTCTGGAGAGAAGGAATGGGTGACGTTTCGGGTCGAGACCCTTCTTCTGAAGAAGGGTCACCCATTCCTTCTCGCCAGAGATGCTGCCTGTCCCGCTAATTTCCCCCAGCTTTTTTGTCTATTTTCGGTTTAAACCAGCATCTGCAGTTCCCTTCCTGCACATAACTCATATCCCTTCATTCACTGCATATCCAAAAGTAAATGCCACTAATGTATCTGCTTTAACCACCACCCTTGGCAGCGCATCCCAGGCATCTTTCATCCTCTGGAAATAAAAAAAATCTCTAAGTTGAGAGGGGCAAAGTTTAAAGAATGTTAATGAAACCTATGTCCTCCTGGCATTTGACTTTTCCATACTGGGGAAAAGATTCTGACTGCCTACCCTATCTATACTTTCTAATTAATCTCACTGGGAACTGTAGAGAGAAAGCAGTAATGTCACTAACTAACATTTCCAAAGTATCCGAACCTGAATCCCTATTGCGAAAATTGCGAACTAGATTAGAGGCTGTGTGCATGTCCCATAAAAATAAAATCCTGGAAGTTAGAAGACTATGAATATAAATTCATAAATATTTCACACATTACTGGGCACTGATTAGGGCAATCGAAGATGTTTCTGCTGATTGGGATGGAATTTGGAGACACCTTTACAAAAATGGGAGACAAAAATGCTGGAGAAACTCATCGGGTGAGGCAGCATCTATGGAGCGAAGGAATAGGTGACGTTGCGGTTCGAGACCCTTCTTACAGTGGTTGGTGGAGGTTTGCAAAATCCCACGTGGTAGTTGATGGAGACTCGAAGAACTGCAGACGTTGGAATCTTGAGCAAAACACAAAGTGCTGGAGGAACTCAGCCAGTAAGGTAACGTGTGGAGGGAATGGACAGATATTGTTAGATTTTAATACGGGGTTAATAAATTTTTGTTAAACTAAAAGTATTGATAAAGATTGGGTGAAAGTTTTTGCAGTGTTAAGTCAGCCATGAATTTGTTGAACCACGTAATAGCCGTTCTTATTTGTATTTCTTCTTTGTAACTTATATATCGTAATTATATATTGAGACTGCAACTGGAATGTAGTGTGAAGTCAATTCTGCTTTCGAGCAGGAAACATCGATAGAATATAGAACAGTTTAGCACGAGAACGGGCCCTTCTGTGTACCATTTTTGTGCAGAACATGTTGCCAAGAAGGAACTGCAGATGCTGGAACAATCGAAGGTAGATAAAAATGCTGGAGAAACTCAGTGGGTGAGGCAGCATCTATGGAGTGAAGGAATGGGTGATATTTCGGGTCGAGACCCGAAACGTCACCCATTCCTTCGCGCCATCGATGTTGCCAAAATCATCACTTATCTACCTGCACATAGCCCATGTCCCTCAATTCCTTGCATATCCATGTGCCTATCCAAACGTCTTCTAAATGCCACTAATGCATCTGCTTTTACCTTCGCCTTCCATCACAGTGAGGAGGAGATTCACTGTGATGGATGTCTGTGTGAATTGAGTTGGTTGTGTGTCTTGTAAAATAGTTTCTTGTTGTATGGCTGCAGAAACCAAAGTTCCTAACGGAAACATAAAGTTCATCGTATTGTATTGTATCACCATTCCCGGCAGCATATTCTGGTCTCCCTCTCGAGGGAAGGGTAAACTTGAAGAAGAGGTAGTGCAATGAAGATTCGGCAGTGATTTCTGGGAAGGATTGTCCTGTGAGGAGAATTTAGAAGGATGAAAAGTATTCTCATTGCATCAAGGTATTCTCATTGTCTCATTCTCACTTAGAAGGATCGAAAGTGTTCTCATTGCATCAAGCAAAATTCAGACAGGGCTTGATGGGGTAGTTGGAAGGATTTTGGTTTCTGTGGCTGGGATGTCTGAAATTAGGAATTACAGTCTCAGAATAAAGAGTCAGTTATTCAGGATTAAACTGAGAAATCTATCCACTCCACAAATGGCATAGCAGGCTAAGAGGCTAAATGGCCTATTGCATGTCATCTCAGGGTGCCCGCTCTACCACCCACCAAATGGAGCTCAGGGCCTGGCAGACATTGACGCCAACAGAGACAACAACCTGGCTGCTCAACACCCGGCTTGAGATCTAACTATTCCTTTGGTTTATGTTTCATTCGCAAGACGAAGAAGCCTATTACTGTGCCTTTATATTGTGTTCTTGTGTGTCTGTAAACCTACCCCGTCCCGTAGATATAAGAGGTGGGGACTGCAGCATCCTGCAGTTCTAAGCCACGTTAGCGACTAATCTCAAAATGGGCAGACTGAAAATGATGAAGCGCTGGAGCTGTATGTAGAGAGGGCTAAACATCCTGCTCGCTGGGAACACGTTTTATCAGCACTTTAGAATAAATCTTCCCATGTAGAACCCATGCCATAGAGGGAGTGCAGAGAAGGTTCACCAGACTGATTCCTGGGATGTCAGGACTGTCTTATGAAGAAAGACTGGATAGACTTGGTTTGTACTCTCTGGAATTTAGGAGATTGAGAGGGGATCTTATAGAAACTTACAAAATTCTTAAGGGGTTGGACAGGCTAGATGCAGGAAGAATGTTCCCGATGTTGGGGGAGTCCAGGACAAGGGGTCACAGCTTAAGGATAAGGGGGAAATCCTTTAAAACTGAGATGAGGAGAACTTTTTTCATACAGAGAGTGGTGAATCTCTGGAACTCTCTGCCACAGAGGGTAGTTGAGGCCACAGTTCATTGGCTATATTTAAGAGGGAGTTAGATGTGGCCCTTGTGGCTAAGGGGATCAGAGGGTATGGAGAGAAGGCAGGTACGGGATACTGAGTTGGATGATCAGCCATGATCATATTAAATGGCGGTGCAGGCTCGAAGGGCCGAATGGCCTATTCCTGCACCTAATTTCTATGTTTCTATGTTTCTATGCGGGTGGGTGGCACAGTGGCGCAGCGTTGGAGCTGCTGCCTCACGGCGCCAGAGACCCGGGTTCACTGGACCTTGGGTGCGTCTGTGCAGAGTCTGTACGTTCTCCCCGTGACCACGTGGGTTTCCTCCGGGTGTTCTGGCTTCCTTTCACACTCCAAAAACATGCAGGCTTGTAGGTTAATTGGCTCCTGTAAATTTCCTCTAAAGTGTACGATGCAAAGATAGATACAAAATGCTGGAGTAACTCAGCGGGACAGGCAGCAAATATGGAGGGAAAGAATGGGTGACGTTTCGGGTCGAGACCCTTCTTCAGGATGCAAAACAAGGATAACATAGAATGAATGTATCTATGGTTGGCATAGACTCAGTCGGCTGAAAGGCTTGTTTCCATACTGTATCTCTAAACTAAAACTAAACCTCCAGCACTGGAAACGGAATCACTTTCATCTTTGGCATACACTGCACAAACCAAGGCGTTCCTTAGATTGATTCCTTCCCTCAAATGTTGATGGGGACACGAGAGACTACAGATGGCGGAATCTTGAATTAAAAAAAAACCTCAGTGCTGGAGGAACTCAATGGATCAGGCAGCATCTGGGGGGGGAAAAGGACAGGTGAAGTTCCGGGTCGGTACCATTCTTCTCCGAGTCTGATGAATCAGTGTCTGAAGAAGGGTGCTGACCTGAAACATAGAAAATAGGTGCAGGAAGAGGCCATTCAGCCCTTCGAGCCAGCACCGCCATTCATTGCGATCATGGCTGATCGTCCCCAATCAATAACCCGTGCCGGCCTTCTCTCCATATCCCTTGATTTCACTAGCCCCTAGAGCTCTATCTAACTCTCTTAAATCCATCCAGTGATTTGGCCTCCACTGCCCTCTGTGGCAGGGAATTCCACAAATTCACAACTCTTTGGGTGAAAAAGCTTTTTCTCGCCTCAAGTCTTAAATGGCTTCCCCTTTATTCTAAGACTGTGGCCCCTGGTTCTGGACTCACCCATTTTTCCTGCATTTAGCTTGTCCAATCCTTTTATATTGTTATATGTTTCGATAAGATCTCCCCTCATCCTTCTAAACTCCAGTGAATACAAGCCTAGTCTTTTCAATCTTTCCTCGTATGACAGTCCCACCATCCCAGGGATCAATCTCGTGAACCTACGCTGCACTGCCTCAATCACAAGGATGTCCTTCCTCAAATTAGGAGACCAAAGCTGTACGCAATACTCCAGATGTGGTCTTACCAGAGCCCTATACAACTGCAGAAGAACCTCTTTGCTCCTATACTGAAATCCTCTTGTTATGAAACATTGCCCTCACCAGATGCTGCCTGAGCTGCCGAGTTCTTCCAGCACCATGCATTTTTCCCCGTAGGTTGAAGTCCATCAACATAAGCTTTCTAAGTTTGAGGTGTTTGACTTCATGTTTAACTGAAGGCTTGACTGGAAACAAATGACTCTTACAATGCATTGACTGTATGTTGAATGTATCACATTTTTGGAGAGCGTGACATTGTGATAAGCAATATCGAATTGCCGAACATTTTTACATTAAGTTTAAATAATGTTACTTTTACTTTTGTCTTGCGTTGATGTTATATCTCATACTGATGCTAATTGATCTTCACGTTGCAATTTAGGATTTGTCTACCAGCTACAGCTACAGCGCCCTTCAAAAATCAAACTTCACTAAACTCAAGCATCTGCTGACCAGCAAGTCTGAAATCTATCTTCTACTACTTCACGTTGCAATTTAGAATTTGTCTACCAGCTACAGCTACAGCGCCCTTCAAAAATCAAACTTCACTAAACTCAAGCATCTGCTGACCAGCAAGTCTGAAATATAAACACTAAACTCTCTGGAGTTTACAAGGATGAGGGGGGACCTCATTGAAACTTACCGAATAGTGAAAGGCCTGGATAGAATGAATGTGGAGAGGATGTTTCCACGAGTGAGAGACTCAATCAAAGACCAGAGGCCATTATAGCCTCAGAATAAACCTTTAGAAAGGAGATTCGGAGGAATATCTTTAGCCAGAGGGTGGTGAATCTGTGGAATTAATTGCCACAAACAGCTGTGCAGGCCAAGTCGATAGGTATTTTTAAGGCTGAGATTGGCAGATTCTTGATTAGGACGGGCATCAAAGGTTATGGGGAGAAGACAGGAGAATAGGGTTGAGAGGGAAAAGTAAATCTACCATGAATGAATGGCGGAATAGGCTCGATGGGTCGAGTGACCTAATTCTGCTCCTGTGTCTTATGAACTTAATTGCAGGGAAGAAGGTTATAAGGCGGCCAACCAAGATGATGACGGTGATCGTCATAGTCCAGGGAATATAGAAAGCGGACCTTTGCGTAAAATAAGAACGTTTTCTTCTTGACCATTGCATTTTGAAGTGGGCACCTAGTGCACCATCTTTGGCTTTAGTGCATTCTTACAGGGCCTTCTGTCTGTCAGTGTTCCTAGTCAGCCCTTAGGCCCAAAGTCCATGTCGACCAAGATGTCCCATCTAAGCTCGTCCCATTTGCCTGTGTTTAGCCCATATCTCTCCTATCCGTGTCCCTGTCCAGGTATCAACGGGCCTGTTTCTCTGCTGTACGACCCCCATGGCCCTATGACCCAGGAGCTGGTGTGTGGCAGGGGGTGGAGAAGTACCGCAGAAACAGACCTCTCCTCCTCCCATTGCCTTCCCATTTCTCCTACCGCACTCACCGAACCTTTGAAGATGTTCTGCACTTTGGCCCTTGGCTTTTCTTCCTAAACAGAAGATAAGAAGGAATTCATTAGATTCAAGATTCAAGAGAGTTTATTGTCATGTGTCCCTGATAGGACAATGAAAATCTTGCTTTGCTTCAGCACAACGGACATAGTAGGCATGACTACAGAACAGATCAGTGTATCCATATACCATTAAATAAAAATATACACACATGAATAAATAAACTGATAAAGTGCAAATAATCAGATACAGTGGCGGCGCCTAACGGCAGTGGCTCGACTACAGTCGTCTGTCTTTTTTTATTTTTGTCTTGTTAAATGTATGTCTTGAGTTAGTTTTTATTATTTTTTTTAGCTGTGTATATGTGGGGGGTGGTGGGGGGGCTGTGGGGGAAACCGTTTTAAATCTCTTCCCTGTGCGGAGACCCGACTATTCCCTGTCGGGTCTCGGATGTCGTTGGGCCTAACATCGTGGAGCCGGCGGCGACCTCCGGCCGGGACTAACCTGAGGGCTCCAGTTGCAGAGCCTGCGGAACTGACATCGCGGAGCTGGCCAACTTCGGAGCGGGAAGAGCTGTGGTGGCGTGCGGCTGCGACCCGACTTTTGGAGTTCGGAGGCACCGGCCGCAGACCCGGTGGACGGGAACATCGGGAGCTCGCAGGTCCCTGGTGGGAGACCGCTTTTCCGAGCTCCGCAACGGCGACTTCTCCCGCTGGAATCGCGGGTTTAAGGACATGGAGCCGGGGCCTAACATCGCCCGGCGTGGCTTAAACGGCCTGGGGACTTGCCATCGCCCGCCGGGGGCTTTAACATCGGAGCACCAATTCGCCGCGACACTGCAGTTGGTCTGCTGGACCACAGGAGAAGGAACAAAGGGAAGAGATAAAGACTTTGCCTTCCATCACAGTGAGGAGATGTTGGAGACTCACTGTGATGGATGTTTATGTAAACTGTGTTACGTGTGGGTCTTGGATTGTTTTGTAATGTAAAAAACTGTAGAAATGATATTTCGTTCAAACCTAGGTTTGAATGACAATAAATTGCATTCTATAATGGTCTATTAATGTTCAGTTTTGTTTGAGTTGAGTTTAATAGCCTGATGGCTGTGGGGAAGTAGATATTCCTGAACCTGGATGTTGCAGTCTTCAGGCTCCTGTACCTACTACCTGAAGGTAGCAGTGTAATGAGTGTGTGGCCAGGATGGGGTGGGTCTTTGATGATACTGCCAGCCTTTTTGAGGCAGCGACTGCGATAGATTCCCTCGATGGAAGGGAGGTCAGAGCCGATGATGGACTGGGCAGTGTTTACTACTTTCTGTAGTCTCATTATCAATCTCCATTGGGAAACACAGTCATGTTTCACATCCCTAACAGGCCAGATTGTGGCAAACGGCAAGGTCTGGATGAAAGGGTTAATATTCATGATGAAGGCCATGAAGTTATATTACATTCGGCAATATCAAACAGGGAATGAAAAGTATGTTTTTTCTTGGTTAGCCAATACATGAAACCAGTTCAGTTTAGTTTATTGTCACGTACAGGTACAGTGAAAAGTTTTTGTTGCATGCTAATCAATGTGGTTGACTCTTCAGCGGCTGTTAGGCATGGACATTGATTACCAGTCTTAGTTTAGTTTAGAGATACAGCGTGGAAGCAGAACCTTGGGCCCACCGAATCTGCGCTAGCCAGCGATCCCCACACACTAGTTCTATCCCACACACTAGTGTCAAGTTGCAGAACCCATTCAAACCTGCACTTCTGAGCAGGAGTGTTAGGAGCCGAGACTGATATTGAATGTTTCCCTCCTATCCTTACCCCTTCCTTTGGAGAGGTGAACTGTACTGAGGGGGAAATACATGCTGAGTAGAGGAAGTTTTATATTACAGACGGCCCAACGGTGGTACGGTAAACGCAGCTAGAGTTGCTGCCTTACCTTACAGCGCTTGCAGCGCCAAAGACCCGGGTTCGATCCCGACCACGGGTGCTATCCATATAGAGTTGTACATTCACCCCATGACCACGTGGGTTTTCTCCAAGATCTTCAGTTTCCTCCCACACTCCACAAAGACGTCCAGGATCGGAAGAGGTTGCAGAGGGCTGAAGTAGCAGCTTTGGCCCCGGCCTGGCCTTCTGGGTGAAAGCATTACTGTGCCAGGGTGGTAGTGGTGTGCTTCGCCACCCACCGCCTCCTGGGCCATAGGAAAATGGGGTCATACAGCACAGAAACAGGCCCTGCGGCCCAACCCGCCCATGCTGACCTAGTTCCCCATCTATGCTTGTCCAGAACCAGGGGCCACGGTTTATGAATAAGGAGTAAGCCATTTAGACTGTAGATGAGGAAACAGTTTTTCTCACAGTTGTGAGTCTGTGGAATTCTCTGCCTCAGAGGCCGGTTCTCTTGATACTTTCAAGAGAGAGTTAGATAGGGCTCTTAAAAATAGCAGAGTCGGGGGGATATGGGGAGAAGGCAGGGACGGGGTACTGATTGGGGATGATCAGCCATGATCACATTGAATGGCGGTGCTGGCTCGAAGGGCGAAATGGCCTACTCCTGCACCTATTGTCTATTGTCTATTTGCCCGCATTCAGCCCATATCCATCCAAACCTTTTCTATTCATTTCAAAGTGTCCTTTAAATGCTGCTATAGTATGAGACAGCGGTAGAGTTGCTGTCTTACTGCGCCATAGATCTGGGTTCGTTCCTGACCATGGGTGCTGTCTCTCTACAGAGTTTGTACGTTCTGTGACTGCTTGGGTGCTCAGGTTTCCTCCTACATTCCAAACACGTACAGCTTTGTAGGTTGTTTAAGAAGGAACTGCAGATGCTGGAAAATCGAAGGTAGACAAAAATGCTGGAGAAACTCAGCGGGTGAGGCAGCATCTATGGAGCGAAGGAATAGGCAACGTTTCGGGTCGAGACCCTTCTTCAGATTGAAGACTTCCCCCCAGGTTCCTATTAAATCTTGCCTATCTCACCTTAAACCTACATCCTGTATATGGCATAAACCTCATGGGCATCATGTTGAGTGTAGGAAGCAAATGCAATAAACTCTGGATGTATTTACTCACATATTGCCTAGTTAAAGAAGCCGACAGGCTAGTCTATTCAGATTTAATGGACACAGCAGTAAACTTGCGTTTAAAACTACAGTGAAAGTAGCTATTTTTAAGCGGTGAGATTAAATTGTGAATATCTCTAGGTCAGACAGATGTTTCCAGATGGTGAGGCCAAGAAGCCATAAATATAAGTCACTCATTAATCAAATAAAGAATTCAAGAGATAGGTTCTTTATCCCTGTGTGTTTAGTTCAGTTTCGTTTCGAGATACAGCATTGAAACGGGCCCTTTGGCCCACTGAGTCCAGGCCAGTCATCGTTCACCCATTCACACTAGTTTAATGTCACCCCACTTTCCGACTCCATCCACACTAGGAGCAATTTACAGAAGCCAATCAACCTTCAAACCCCACGTGTCTGGGATGTGGGAGGAAACCGGAGCACCCAGAGGAAACCCACACGGTCCCAGGGAGAACGTACAAACAGAGGGCACCCGAGGTCCATTTACCAGTGTTTGGCAGTAGTTGTAGTCAATTAAACACTTAAATGGCATTTAGGTAGACCAAGTGAGATAGAAAAGAATAGAATGCCTTGCTAATGGATGAGTTGAAATCCAAACTAACGGAGCAGATGAGCATAGAAACATAGAAAATAGGTGCAGGAGGAGGCCATTCGGCCCTTTGAGCCAGCACCGCCATTCAATGTGATCATGGCTGATCGTCCCCTATCAATAACCCGTGCCTGCCTTCTCCCCATATCCGTTGATTGAAGCATGGTCGTCAAGAGTGTTTTATTGTCATATGTCCCAAATAGACAATGAAATTCTTGCAGCAATACAAATGAATAGGTAAACATAATACACTGTAAACAATATAATAAACGAGAAACAAAAAACTTCAGTGTGTGTACATGTACATACTTACACATAGATACATGTCTAAGAAAGACATAAAATGCTGGAGTAACTCAACGGGACAGGCAGCATCTCTGGAGAGAAGGAATGGGTGAAGTCTCGGGTCGAGACCCTGCAGGTCTATGTCTATGTAGTTCAGAGCGTAGTTGGAGGTTGTAGTGTTTCAAAACCTAATGGCTGTTGGGGAGAAGCTGTTCCTGAATGTGGATGTTACGGTTTTCAGGCTCCCGATGGCAGGGGTGAAATGGTGTGTGGCCAGGGTGGTGTGGGTCCCTGATGATGCTGGCTGCCTTTGTGGGGCAGAGACTCCTGTAAATCCCTTTGAGGTCAGAGCCCGTGATGGGCTGGGCAGTGTTCACCACTTTTACAGTGCGGTTGTTTCAATACCTTTTTCCATCATTATTTGCCACAGGTTTTGTTCAGCGATTTATCTCATTTTCCTTTCATCCATTTTCTCCTGCGCTCTCTGGAGGTTGCTGGCAGCAGTGGGTTCTGAAGCCTCAGTCAAATAAAGATCTCCTACCTGGGAGGCGTTAGAGCCATTTGAAAGTAAGGTCTATCACAATGTACCTACACTGAATGCCTGCAGACATTTTTTTTTGTGCTATGGAAACAAGGGACTGCAGATGCTGGTTAATACACATGGGTATAAAGTGCTGGAGTAACTGCGAGTCAAGTCAAGTCAAGAGAGTTTATTGTCATCTTTCCCTGACAGGACAATGAAATTCTTGCTTTGCTTCAGCACAACAGAACACAGTAGGCATTGACTACATAGAAACGTAGAAATTAGGTGCAGGAGTAGGCCATTCGGCCCTTCGAGCCTGCACCGCCATTCAATATGATCATGGCTGATCATCCAACTCAGTATCCCGTACCTGCCTTCTCTCCATACCCCCTGATCCCCTTAGCCACAAGGGCCACATCTAACTCCCTCTTAAATATAGCCAATGAACTGGCCTCAACTACCCTCTGTGGCAGAGAGTTCCAGAGATTCACCACTCTCTGCGTGAAAAAAAAGTTCTTCTCATCTCGGTTTCAACTACATAACAGATCAGTGTGTCCATATACCATTATATACGTAAATACACACATGAATAAATAAACTGATAAAGTGCAAATAACAGATAATGGGCTATTAATGTTCAGAGTTTTGTCCGAGCCAAGTTTAATAGCCTGAGGGCTGTGGGGAAGTAGCTATTCCTGAACCTGGTCGTTGCAGTCTTCAGGCTCCTGTACCTTCTATCTGAAGGTAGCAGGGAGATGAGTGTGTGGCCAGGATGGTAGTAATAATAATAATAATAAATACTTTATTGATCCCCTCAGGGAAATTCAGATGTCCAGAAGCCCCCAACCAACAAACCCACAGATTCAAAACGAATGCAAACAGAAAATACATAGAATACACTGTGGACACTACCTGAGATCAATAAATACTTAAAAAGACCAATAATTAACAATTAAAAAAATTAAAATTTGCAAGAATGCATCCCCCTACAGCCTAGCGGTCCGAATTATAAAATCTAATGGCTGCAGGGGTGAAGGATCTCCTGAACCGCTCCGTTCTACAGGGCAGGGAGAGGAGCCGGTTGTTGTTCCGAGTGCTCTTTTGACTCTCCAGAATTACATGGAGAGGATGCCCAGGGTTTTTTCAGGATGACCTGCACCTTGTGCCTCATACGCCTCTCTGGTGTGGGTCTTTGATGATACTGCCAGCCTTTTTGAGGCAGCGACTGCAATAGTTCCCCTCGATAGAAGGGAGGTCAGAGCCGATGATGGACTGGGCAGTGTTTACTACTTTTTGTAGTCTTTTCCTCTTCAGGGCGCTCAAGTTGCCGATCCAAGCCACGATGCAACCGGTCAGCATGCTCTCTACTGTGCACCTGTAGAAGTTAGAGAGAGTCCTCCTTGACAAACCGACTCTCCGTAATCTTCTCAGGAAGTAGAGGCGCTGATGTGCTTACTTAATAATTGCATCGGTGTTCTCGGACCTGAAAGATCTTCAGAGATGTGCACGCCGAGGAATTGGAAGCTCTTGACCCTTTCAACCATCGACCCATTGATATAAACGGGACTGTGGGTCCCCATCCTACTCCTTCCAAAGTTCTCAATCAGTTCCTTGGTTTTGCTGGTGTTGAGGGACAGGTTATTGGTCAGGCAGCATCTCTGGAGAACATGGATAGGTGACGTTTCGGGTCGAGACGGCCTGATGAAGGGTCTCGGGCCGAAACGTCACTGATCCATATTATGTTCTATTTGGTTCCAATTCCACCAATGCTGACGTCAGCTGTAATACCTGGATTCCTGTCAAAGATGAAATAAACTAACTTGACACAGATTAAACTCATGGACTTTTTGATGCAAGTGTTCCTGTGCCACAGCGCCACCTGTCTGGTTAACAAGTGGCCTCTGGTCGTAATACTCCTTTTTAAAAAAGGATTTGATTGATGCATGCCAGCAGAACTCTCTGTTCACTGACGTCTGAACATGGAGCATCCTTCATTTTGGATCGCAGGATTGTAACCATTCGCCTTTCACCTCTATTAGCTCAGTTTAGCAATACAGCGTGGAAACACTAGGCCCTTTGCCCCACCGAGTCCGCGCCGACCAACAATCACCCCGTACACTCATTCTATCCTACACACTCGGGACAGTTTACAGAAGCTAATTAACCTGCAACCTGTACGTCTTAGGAATGTGGGAGGAAACCGGAGCACCCAGAGAAAACCCACGTGGTCATATGGAGAACGTGCAGCCTCTGTGCAGGCGGCACCCATAGTCTGGATGGAACCTGGGTCTCTGGCGCTGTATGGCAGCAAATCTACCGCTGTGCCACCGTGCCACCCTTTTTTTCGAGGCCTCATACAGGTAGTTACTGCCAGGTTGCTGAATGGTGGAAATTCAATTGCTTTGAATCGAATTGAGCCTGCAGTAATGTCATCAGTAACCCAGAGAGTTGTGAATTTGTGGAATTCCCTGCCACAGAGGGCAGTGGAGGCCAAGTCACTGGATGGATTTGAGAGAGAGTTATGCCCCTGTCCCACTTAGGAAACCTGAACGGAAACCTCTGGAGACTTTGCGCCCCACCCAAGGTTTCCGTGCGGTTCACGGAGGTTTTCGTCAGTCTCCCTACCTGCTTCCACTACCTGCAACCTCCGGCAACCACCTGCAACCTCCGGGAACCGCACGGAAACCTTGGGTGGGGCGCAAAGTCTCCAGAGGTTTCCGTTCAGGTTTCGAAGTGGGACGGGCATAGCTCTAGGGGCTAGTGGAATCAAGGGATATGGGGAGAAGGCAGGCACGGGTTATTGATTGGGGACGATCAGCCATGATTGCAATGAATGGCGGTGCTGGCTAGAAGGGCCAAATGGCCTCCTCCTGCACCTGTTTTCTATGTTTATATCTAGCCAAAAGATGTCACTGTGGGCTGACTTGCCTTGTGATTGTGTAATATACAGTCACTGTATGACTGACTGACTCTGTGACAGTGTAGTCTTGTTGCTGTCTGTCTGACTGATTGACCCTGTCATAGGCTCGTGTTGTCACGGTGTGACTAGCTGACTCCAGTTCCATGTTAAAATGCAGTTCTGTCAGTATGTGACTGGTGCCTTCGGATCTAGTTTGATCTCTTAATCAGATTATTTTGCTCCTTGGCATTCATCTTAATTTGGCCAGTCCTTTATTAGTACCCGGAACATTCATTAAGGCCTTTTCTTCAATGGTATCGTCTTTGTGATTGTGATTATAGGCACAGCATGGGAACAGGCCCTTCAGCCCAAGCCAACCCGTTCACACCAGTTCTATGTTGTCCCACTCCTTGCACACTGGGGGCAATTTACAGAGTCCAATTAACCTACAAGCCCACACGTCTTTGGGACGTGAGGGGCACACCAAGAGAAAATGCACTCGGTCACAGGTAGAACATGCAGACGTACAAGGATGTTGCCAAGGCTAGAGGGTCTGAGCTACAGGGAGAGGTTGAGTAGGCTGGGTCCCTATTCCTTGGAGCTCAGGAGAGTGAGGGGTGATCTTATTGAGGTGTATAAAATCATGAGAGGAATAGATCGCGTAGATGCACTGCGTAAAACGGAACTGCGGATGCTGGTTTAAACCAAAGATGGACACAAAAAGCTGGAGTAACTCAGAGGGACAGGCAGCATCTCTGGAGAGAAGGAATGGGTGACGTTTTGGGACGAGACCCTTCTCCAGACGGGGGAACCAGTGTGAAGAAGGCTCTCTACCCTAAACATCACCCATTCCTTCTCTCCAGAGATGCTGCCTGTCCCGCTGAGTTACACCAGACTTTGGCATCTATTTTGGTTAGATGCACTGAGTCTCTTATCCAGAGTAGGCGAGTCAAGGACATAGGTTCAAGGTGAAGGGGAAAAGATTTAATAGGCATCTCAGGAGTAACTTTTTCACACAAAGGGCGGAGGGTGCATGGAACCAGCTGCCAGAGGAGGTAGTTGAGGCTGGGACTATCCCAACATTTAAGGAACAGTTAGACAGGCACATGGATAGGACAGGTTTGGAGGGATATAGACCAAACACGGGCAGGTGGGACTAGTGTAGCTGGGACATGTTGGCCCGTGTGGGCAAGTTGGGCCGAAGTGCCTGTTTCCACACTTTATCACTCTATGACTCTAGAGGTAGCCTGTGATGATATACTCACCCTGTCACAGTCGCCTGGCATCTGCTCAAATTTAGCCTGGAGCTTGTTCTGCAATTATCTCTTTGCATCCCTGGTAGACTTACAGCGATCATATGTGGCCTCCTTATACAGTGCTGGGTCATCTTTCTTGAAAGCTTTGGATCTGGACTTCAACGGAGAGTGAATCTCCTGTCATCCAAGGTTTCTGATCAGGATGGGAAGGGTTACGCATTTAAATTTCTTAAAGGAGTGCAGGAAACATGTTCCCGATGTTGGAGGATGGTGCAGGAGTAGGCCATTCAGCCCTTCGAGCCAGAACCGCCATTCAATGTGATCATGGCTGATTATTCCCAATCAGTACCCCGTTCCAGCCTTCTCCCCATATCCCCTGACTCCGCTATTTTTAAGACTCCGCTCTCTCTTGAAAGCATCCAGAGAACCTGCCTCCACCGCACTCTGAGGCAGAGAATTCCACAGACTCACAACTCTCTGTGAGAAATGTGTTTCCTCGTCTCCGTTCTAATTGGCTTACCCCTTATTCTTAAACTGTGGCCCCTGGTTCTGGATCCCCCAACATCGGCAACATGTTTCCTGCCTCTAGTGTGTCCAAGCCCTTAACAATCTTATATGTTTCAATGAGATTTCCTCTCACCCTTCTAAACTCCAGAGTGTACAAGCCCAGCTGCTCCATTCTCTCAGCATATGACAGTCCCGCCATCCCGGGAATTAACCTTGTAGTTGTCTGTTGTCAATAATTTTGTTATGGTAGATTGAAGGCAGATGCTGGTTTATCAAAAAAAAAGGCAGGGAGGAAACGGAAGGGTGACGTTTTGGGTCGGGACCCTTCTCACTGAGTTACATTGTGTCCTGTTGTCACTACGAGCTGGAGTAACTCAGCAGGTCAGGCAGCATCTCTGGAGAACGTGGATAGACTGAAGAAGGGTCCTGAACCCGAAATGCCATCTCTCCGTGTTCTCCAGAGGTGCTGCCTGACCCGCTGAGTTACTCTGGCACTTTGTGTCGTCATTTCTGAATAGTGTATGATTAAGAGGAAGGGAAAATTTCAGTCATTTAGTTGAACGCACACAAAAACAATAGCGGGACTGTCACTGTAGAAGGTCTTTCCCATCCAGCGTGTGAATGAGAAATGCTGTTTAGTTTAGAGATACAGTGGGGAAACAGGCCCTTCGGCCCACCATGTCCACACCGACCAGCGATCCCCGCACATTAGCAGCATCCTACACACACTGCTTCAAGGTTGAGAAGGAGTTTCTTCCCAGAGGCCATTAGGACTGTAAACTCCTATCCCACCAGGGACTAACTTTACTGAACCACTCTACTGCGTTTTTTTTTTAAATTGCTGTTTTTTTCCCCTTTTCCTTCCGCCCACAATATTTAATATGTAAAAGAATATGTGATTCTGTTCCATTCTGTTTGTAGTTTATTTGGTTGTTTGTTTGTTTGTCTTTTTGCACAAAGTCCGCGAGCATTGCCACTTTTCATTTCACTGCACATCTCGTTTGTGTAGGTGACGAATAATCTTGACTTGACTTGACAATTGTATATTTATACCAAGCCAATTAACCAACAAACCTGCGGGTCTTTGGAGGGTGAGAGGAAACCGAAGATCTCGGAGAAAACCCACACTGTCACGGGGAGACCGTACAAACTCCGCACAGACAGTTGGGATTGAACCCGGGTCTCTGGCACTGCAATTGCTGTAAGGCAACAACTCTATCGCTGTGCCGCCTGATGTCCTTTGGTCACTAGATTGGAGCTTGGGTCCTTCGAGGCTTATCTTCCATACTTTTTGTCACCAGTTCACCGTCAATGTTCATTTACAGGATGGGTTATGGAAAGAACACCGTGTCTCTGGAACCAAGTTATCCGTCTCCCAGAACTAGGCCAATGCAAAATAGTTGCACCTCAGGACATCACTACTAGTGAAATACAGTTTGACATTTTTGCACCGTAGGGAAACAGCGAAGATTTTTTGAGCGCAATGTTGCTACAAATAAAAATGATATTATGACCCGATGAACTGTCTTGGATTGTTTCTTGAGCCATAAATACCAACCCGGGCGCGATGGGGAAGTGGTAGAGGTGCTGCCTTACAGCACCAGGCACCCTGCCGGAAACAGTGACTGGGGCTGTAGGTTCAAACTACAGGACCACTCAGTCCAACAAATCCTTTTCAGCCAAGCAATCATGCACGATCCACTGACTTAGGTGGCACAGTGGAAGAGCTGCTGCCTCACAGCGCCAGAGACCCATAGTCGATCCTGACCTCTGATGCTGTCTGTGTGCTGTTTGTATGTTCTACCTGTGACTGCGTGGGTTTTCCTCCGATTTCCTCCCACATTCCGAAGACGTGCAGATTTGTAGGTGAGTTGGCTTCGATAGATTGTCACTAGTGTACAGGTGATCGTTGGTTGGCGAGGGCTGAAGGGCCTGTTTCCACGCTGTTTCGTTAAACTAAACAAAGACATTAAATAAAGTCCTCTGCTCATGAGACGGAGTCGTGGTGTTTAAGAAGGAACCGCAGATGCTGGAAAATCGAAGGTAGACAAAAGTGCTGGAGAAACTCAGCGGGTGCAGCAGCATCTATGCAGCGAAGGAAATGGGCAACGTTTCGGGCCGAAACCCTTCTTCAGACTGATGTGGGGTGGGGGCGGGGAGAAGAAAGGAGAAAGGAAGAGGAGGAGCCCGAGGGCTGAGGGAGAGCTGAGAATGGGAGGAGACAGCATGGGTACCGGAAATTGGAGAAGTCAATGTTTATGCCACTAGGGTGCAGACTGCCCAAGCGGAATATGAGGTGCTGCTTCTCCAATTTCCGGTGGTGCTCACTCTGGCCATGGAGGAGGCCCAGGACAGAGAGGTCGGATTCGGAATGGGAGGGGGAGTTGAAGTGCTAAGCCACAGGGAGATCAGGTTGGTTAATGAGGACCAAGCGGAGGTGTTCGGCGAAACGATTGCCAAGCCTACGGGCCCGCTACGGACATTCTCCGAGTTTGAATCAGGGGAAAACTCGGGAGAACTCTTGAATTACCTCGTACAGTGGGACAGGCCCTTTATCAATGGTCACAGTGGACTCGGTGGGCTGACGGGCCTGTTTCCTTGCTGTAACTTTCAATACAATCAAAAAAAAATTGGAAGTATGATTATTATTACGGGCGTCACAGTAAATATAATATCTGAAACTTAGTGAACAATGCTAAAGATTATGTCTTTTTTATGGGTGCGATGTAATCTTAAAAATCAAATGACTTTGCACAATAATAAAAAACTGCCAAGGATTTTCTAAACTGCCTAATACTAGTCAATGAAGTGATTGAGTCAAACCTGTATTTAGTTGAGAGTTTGACTTTGTCGTCATGTAGGGCCATGCACCTCATTCATAAGTGAGAGGATTAGAATTAGGCCCTTTCGGCCAATCAAGTCTACTCCGCCATTCAATCATGGCTGATCTATCTCCCCCCCTCAACCTCATTCCCCTGCCTTCTCCCCTGACACCCGTACTAATCAAGAATCTATCCATCTCTGCTGTAAAATATCCATTCACTTGGCCTCCACTGCCTTCTGTGGCAATGAATTCCACCGATTCACCACACTCTGACTAAAGAAATGTCCTCCTCATCTCCTTCCTAAAGGAACGTCCTTTTATCCTGAGGCTGTGCCCTCTGGTCCCAGACTCTCCCACTAGTGGAAACATCCTCTCCACATCCACTCTATTCAGGCCTTTCGGTGTGTTACCCGTGCGATCAAATGATTTTTCATGGTGAGGCCTTCAGCCTGGGTCTTGGATCTTTGACCAGTTCAGACGGAGATGGAAGTGGTGACCCCATGAGTGAATGCTCGCACGCACCCATACACACACACGCACATTCGGTAAGTTTAAATGAGCCCCCCCCCCCCCCCTCTCATCCTTCTAAACTCCAGCGGGTACAGGCCCAGTGCCGTCAAACGCTCATCATGTGTTAGCCCACTCATTCCTGGGATCATTCTGGACACTCTCCAGTGCCAGCACATCCTTCCTCGGATATGGGGCCGATACTCCAAATGCGGTCTGACCAGCGCCTTATAGAGCCTCAGCATTACATTCCCTCTTTTGATATTCTAGTCGCCTCGAAATAAATGCGTTTGCCTTCCTTACTACCGATCCAACTTGCATCCATTTCAGCTGCTTGTTTACTGTCTCTTCAGTTTTGTCAGCGCTGCTTCAGGATTCCTGATCCGGAATTATGGAAGAAGATGAAAACCAGGATCCGCAGCAGAACGAGATCCCGGGGGAAGAGCCAGGATTGGATCCGTGCACTGAATCAGCGAGAGAAAGAGGTACCATAGGTCATTCCCTTACCTCTACACTGTAACTCTTGGCATATGTGCATGTATGTATGTGTGCGCGCGAGTGTAGCTCTTGGATATTCTGTTCCTATGTTATAGGAACAGAATCAGGCCATTTGGCCCATCAAAGGAAATCCTGGCTGATTTATCTTTCCTTCTCAATGCCATTCTTCTGCCTTCTCCCCATAACCCCTGACTATTATTCATATGGCTGTATGGCGACCACACATTTCACTGTACCATTTGGTACATGTGACAAATAAACGTATCTTGTATCTTGTAATCTAGAATCTGTCAATCTCCACCTTAAAAATACCCAATGACTTGACCTCCACAGCCTTCCATGGCAATGAATTCCACTAAAGAAATTCCTCCTCATCTCTTTTCTAGCGGTGCGTCCTTTTATTTTGAGGCTATGGCCTCTGGATATAGGCTGCCCAGCGAGTGTAATCATCCACTCCACATCCACGCTATCCAGGCCTTTCATTATTCGGTAATTTTCAATCGGGTTCCCCCTCATCCTATTAAACTCCAGCGAGTTAATGCCCAGTGCCCTCAAACGCTCATTATTTGTTAACCCTATCATCCCTGGGATTCCTCTTATTCAAGTGAGAACTCTCATAGGCAAACTAGCTGTCAGTGTTGAACCCCTTAGTTGGTTGATTCATTTGAATATACCTTTACTTGAATATAATTGATATATTGAATATACCTTTACAGGGCTTTCATATGAAGAAAGACTGGATAGACTCGGCTTGTACTCGCTAGAATTTAGAAGATTGAGGGGGGATCTCATAGAAACTTACAAAATTCTTAAGGGGTTGGGCAGGCTAGATGCAGGAAGATTGTTCCCGATGTTGGGGAAGTCCAGGACAAGGGGTCACAGTTTAAGGATAAAGGGGAAATCCTTTAGGACCGAGATGAGAAAAACATTTTTCACACAGAGAGTGGTGCATCTCTGGAACTCTCTGCCACAGAAGGTAGTTGAGGCCAGTTCATTGGCTATATTTAAGAGGGAGTTAGATGTGGCCCTTGTGGCTAAAGGGATCAGGGGGTACGGAGAGAAGGTAGGCACAGGATACTGAGTTGGATGATCAGCCATGATCATATTGAATGGCGGTGCAGGCTCGAAGAGCCGAATGGCCTACTCCTGCACCTATTTTCTATGTTTCTATGTTTCAACTCCACTAAACCTGCTTTAACTCTGCTACTTTCCTGTCATGTATTTCTCATTTTGAAATGTTCAATCAATTCCCAGCCATTATGGATATTTTTTGTTAGTAGTAGGAGTTCCATATTCTCACACCTTCTTTTGCATAAACTGCATTATTTTTCTTACTGAATTAAGGCAGGTGGATCAGCTGTGCCCTATAATAATAATCTTGTTTATATAGCACATTTTTAGTCAACTTGCATTGACCCCAAAGTGCTTCACATAATTACATTACATTTACACACAGGCCCTAATTGAATGTTAGCATGGAGGCTGTGGGCCGAAGGGCCTGTTCCTCTGCTGTAGTGTGATGTGTTAGCACAGGTTTGAGGGATTCAATGGTCAATGTTTGTGTTTTTAAGATAGTATTTTGTGCTCATCTCGATGAAGTAAATTGGGGAAAACGTAGAAACAAAGAAAACATTGAATTCTCCAATTTTAGGTAACCTCTGACTAACTAACCCAACCCCCCCCTCCCCACCCTTTTTCACTTTCCCTCCCTGACCCCCTTCCCTCCCCTGAGCCCCACCTGGACTACCACATATTTTCTTCCCCTGCCTTCGCAATTTGCAACTTAAAACCTGTCTCACACCTACTGTTCTTAACTCTGGCCTTTGTCCCAACCGTTTGATCTATTACCTGCCCCGCTTTGCCCTGCTTATCCCCTTTTCCAGTTTTCTTCTTCTCCCCCCGCTACAATCAGTCTGAAGAAGTGCCTCGGCCCGAAACGTCACCTATCCATGATCTCCAGAGATGTAGCATGAGTTACAGCAGTACATTGTGTCCTTTCGTGTATTAGCCAGCATCTGCAGGCCTGTGTCACCATCAATCATCGATCATCATCATCTAGTCATCATCATCATCATCATCAACACACACGGTCCCTTTTACAATGCCGTGTACGACAGTGATCGCAACTTCTACAAGGTCCTCGATGGGCTTGCCCCCCACCAACATTAAAAGTCTTCTCACCCACCACACCACCTCCAGGTCCCTCAGATCGGCCGACTTGGGGTTGCTGAATATCCCGCGGTCTCGGCATAAGCTCAGGGGCGACCGTGCCTTTGCGGTTGCAGCACCTAAACTGTGGAACAGCATCCCCCTTCCCATCAGAACTGCCCCCTCCATCGACTCCTTTAAGTCGAGACTAAAAACTCATGTGTACTCCCAAGCCTTTCTTGACGTCCTCTGAGCGAGGGCTATATGTGTGTAGTGATGTTTGTGTTTAATCCATGAACCACTGATGTTTGTTATACTATTCTTATACCAATGTAAAGCACTTTGGCCAACGAGAGTTGATTTTAAATGTGCTATATAAATAAATGCCACTTCACTTGACTTCTACTGAAGTGTGGATGGCTGTTGGCTTGCTAGGAGCTCACCCGCCTTTTGACAGGTCTTGTTTTTGGTCCTGCTGGGGGTCCACAGCCCCCTCCTCACCTGGCAACCCAGATGTGGGAGACGGTTTAGTCGCCGACTATCCGACCCTGGAGTGGCTAGCACGGGATTACATGGTACCCGTGGCGGGGGGGGAACTCCCCCTGACCTGACACTTATTCTACATGGTGGGTGGGGGAATTGGCTAGATAGAGACAAGTTGGGGAAGAAAATGTAAAGTATACAGCACAGGACAAAACCAGGGTTAGTAAGGCCTATATGTGATCGAATGCTGGGTAATACGGGGATGTAATGCTGTGGCTCTATAAGGAGCTGGTCAGGCTGCATTTGGAATATTGTGAGTAATTTTGGGCACCACATCTGAGGCAGGATGTGCTGGCTCTGGAGGAGGTCCAGAGAAATTTTCCAAGAATGATCCCAGGAATGAGTGGGTTAACCTATGATGAGCGTTTGTCGGCACTGGGCCTGTACTCGCTGCAGTTTGGAAGAATGAGGAGGGGAGGGGAGGGGGGTGGGGGGGACCTCATTGAAACATATTGAACAGTGTAAGGTTTGGATAGAGTGGATGTGGGGCGGATGTTGCCACTAGTGGGAGAGTCCAGGACTAGAGGTCGTAGCCACAGAGTTAAAGGACGTTCTTTTAGGAAGGAGACGAGGAAAATTTTCTTTAGTCCGAGGGTGGCGAATCTGTGGAATTCTTTGCCACAGAAGGCTGTGGAGGCCAAGTCAGTGAATATTTTTAAGGCAAAGATGAATGAATTAGTTTATTGGCCAAGTATTCACATACAAGGAATTTGCCTTGGTGCTCTGCCCGCAAGTGACAACATGACATACATTGACAGTTAAGAATGATACATAAAACATTAAACATTAATAATAAAACATAGCTATCGATAGCTTCTTGACTAATACGGGTGTCGGTGGTTATGGGGAGATGGCAGGGAATGGGGTTAGGAGGGAGAGATAGATCAGCCATGATTGAATGGGCAGAATAGCCTAATTCTATTCCTATTCCTTTTGACCTCATGACCTGACGGGGAGGGGGGAACCGCCGAGAAAGTAGTGGGGGGGGCCATCGACAACTGGGGGGGGGGCTGGCAGAGGGGCCGACTGCTGCCATGGGCTGAGGCACGCAGTAGATAGGACTATTCGATGAACTTTATCCACGCCAGAAAAGTAGCGACTCTTGAGTACTGCCTAGTGGAGGTCTGCTGTATGATTTAGACAATAGGTGCAGGAGTAGGCCATTCGGCCCTTCAAGCCAGCACCGCCATTCAATGTGATCATGGCTGATCATCCACAATCAGTACCTCGTTCCTGCCTTCTCCCCATATCCCCTGACTCCGCTATCTTCAAGAGCCCTATCTAGCTCTGTCTTGAAAGTATCCAGAGAACCTGCCTCCACCTCCCTCTGAGGCAGAGAATTCCACACTCACAACTCTCTGTGAGAAAAAATGTTTCCTCGTCTCTGTTCTAAATGGCTTTCCCCTTATTCTTAAACTGTGGCCCCTGGTTCTGCCGTCGGGAACATGTTTCCTGCCTCTAGGTATCCAAACCCTTAACAATCTTATATGTTTCAATAAGATCCTCTCTCATCCCCCTAAACTCCAGAGTGCACAAACCCAGCCGCTCCATTCTCTCAGCATATGACGTCCCGCCATCCCGGGAATTAACCTGGTGAACCTATGCTGCACTCCCTCAATAGCAAGAATGTCCTTCCTCAAATTAGGGGACCAAAACTGCACACAATACTCCAGGTGTGGTCTCACTGGGGCCGTGTACAACTGCAGGAGGACCTCTTTGCTCCTATACTCGACTCATTTAACTGGGTTGTACGCAAAACAAAGCACTTCACTGTATCTAAGTTCGACACAAAATGCTGGAGTAACTCAGCGGGGGCAGGCAGCATCTCTGGAGAGAAGGAACAGGTGACGTTTCGGGTGGAGACCCCTCTTCAGACTGTGCCCAGGTACATGTGAGAACAAAGTATCAGTGAATTCTCGCAGTGACTATTGGACGTTTTTGTTAATTATGAGGCAGGGAAGTGAGAACATGTCCTGTGGAGTAGTTGTCATCTCAGACCTTGTAGTTTCATTGTGTAGAAAAGAACTGCAGGCGCTGGTTTGTACCGAAGATAGACACAAAATGCTGGAGTAACTCAGCGGGACAGGCAGCATCTCCGGAGAGAAGGAATGGGTGACGTTTCAGGTCGAGACCATTCTTCAGCCCTTTTTTTGAACAATGTGGGTTCAGAGAGGAAGGTAAGGAGTAGTGTAGGAATGTGGGGAGATTGGGGATAGTAGGAGTAACATGGTTAAAAGAAGGGGGAAGGGGAGTCTAGACTCCTTTCTCCCCTGACTCTCAGTGTGAAGAAGGGTCTCGACCCGAAACGTCACCCATTCCTTCTCTCCAGAGATGCCGCCTGTCCCACTGAGTTAAGGGCCTGTCCCACTTTTACGACCTAATTCACGACCTCTGCCAAGTTTGCCCTTGACTCGTACTTGCAGCATGGCCGTCACAAGGTTGTAGGTAGGTCGTAGGTAGGCCGTGATGCTAGTCGTAGGCACTCGTGGGATCAAGTAGGTCGGGGCGTTTTTTCTAGCCTGATGAAAAATGTCCACGAGTAAAAAAGGTTGTGAATTAGGTCGTGAAAGTGGGACAGGCCCTTTACTCCAGCTATTTGTGTCTGTCTATAGTTATAGCCCCGTCGCATGGTACGAGTTCATTCAAGTGCTCTCCCGAGTTTTAAAAAAATCAAACTCGTAGTAAGCACGGAGAATGAACGTAGCGGGTACGTCGGAGCTCGGAGACGTCTCTTAGCGGCTCGTAATGCTAACGGCAGGTAAGCACGGGAAGACTCGTGAAGATTTTGCAACATGTTGAAAAATGTCCACGAGAGCCCCGAGTACCGACGAGCGGCCATTACCGTAAATCTCCAAGTTCGAATCAGGGCAAACTCGGGAGAGAGAGCTCTTGGAATGAACTCGTACCGTGGGACAGGGCTATTAGGTTCTTGATTAGTAACGGTGTCAAAGGTTACAAGGCAGGAGAATGGGGTTGAGAGGGGAAAATGATCAATAATTCATAATTCAATGAAGGAGTAGACTCTGTGGGCTGAATGGCATAAAATTCTGCTCCTTTTCTGGTTCTGGCTCTGCTGCGAATTACTTTAACTCTGAACACTGTTTCCCTGTGTTGCAGGCGCTGAGCATGTCCGCCGGATCCCACAGCCACTGGGCCAGAGCGCGCACTGTAATCGTCCTGAGCGCAACGCGTCCACTCAGGCTAACTGCAGCGATTCACCTTGCGGGCAGCAGGCTAAGGTAGCGCTTGCCTCCGCACTGTCACGCACCAAGTATAGCACCGATGTCTTGACCAGGAGTTACCCAGCACGGCACAACTCGTCCATGCCGACTAAGACCTAGTCCCATTTGCCTTTGCTCCGTGTCCCTTTCAACCTTTCCTAGTATCTGTATAGATGTCTTTTAAATGTTGCTATAGTACTTATCAAATAAACACAGGTCCACCATGGTTTTCCAGTACCCTTGGTTCCAGAGCCATTCTGGATTATCTGGTATCTGGCAAGTGCAGGCCTCCTATATATCAGCGAGACCAAGCGCTGAACAAGTTTTGCTGAACACCTCCCCTCAGTCCGCCTAAACCCACCTGTTGCTAAGCACTGGGCGGTCATGGTGGCGCAGCGGTAGAGCTGCTGCCTTACGGAGAAAGCAGCGCCGGAGACCCGGGTTTGATCCCGACTATGGGTGTTGTCTCTACGGAGTTTGTACGTTCTCCCCGTGACCCCGTGGGTTTTCTCTGAGTTTTCGTCCCACACTCCAAACGCGTACAGGTAATTGGCTTGGTGTAAGTATAAATTGTCTCTATTGTGTGTGGGACAGTGTTAATGTGCGGGGAACGCTGGTCGGCGCAGACTCGGTGGGCGAAGAACGTGTTTTCACGCATAGTCTCTAAACTGAAATAAAAACTAAACAGCACAGCACCCATAGTCAGGATCGAACCCGGGTCTCTGGCGCTGTGCGGCAGCAACTCTACCCCTGCGCCACCGTGCCGTGCAGTGGTTAGAGTTAAGAATGGTTTCACACCCAATGTAGAATGTCATCTTTACGTTATGGATGAATGCAAGTGAGCGGATGCCATCATTCCGTCCGATTGCTAATCAAAGGTTTTTTTACATTGTAGAACTCCCTGCAGCGCTTGAGAGGTATGAACGTGCCCACACGTGAGCCGAATGACTGCGGGAAGATGTGCCAGCGAGGTATGTGTCCGTGTCACTGTAGGATTCGTGCAAATGTGTTCCAAGTGTCGGCAAGCACAAACCAAAGATGGAATCCAGGTGATCCAGTCGCAGCAGTGGATCCCCTGTCACCCAGCCTTCTGCAAATCCAGTTGGAAGTAGTCTGTACCTTCAAGAGAGAGATATGGGGCGGCACAGTGAAGCAGCGGTAGAGTTGCTGAGTGATGCTCTACCGAGAGCTTTTCTGCGGATTACATCCTGATCCAGTTGCTGCCTTAAGGGCCTGTCCCACTTTCACGACCTAATTCACAACCTCTGCCGAGTTTGCCCTTGACATACTCGAAGCATGGTCGTCACGAGGTCGTAGGTAGGTCGGGGCGTTTTTTCAACATGACGAAAAATGTCCACAAGTAAAAAAGATGGTGAATGAGGTCGTGAAAGTGGGACAGGCCCTTTATATTGCCAGATTCCGGGTTCGATCCTGACTACGGGTGCTGTCTGTATGGAGTTTCTACGTTCTCCCCGTGACGTTGAATTCTCCAATTTTAGGTAACTTCTACCAACCGACGGTGCTGGCTCGAAGGGCCAAATGGCCTACTCTTGCACCTAATGTCTATTGTCTATTGTCAACAGCACCCGAGGTCAGGATCGAACGCGGGTCTCTGGCGCTGAGGCAGCAGTACCACCTGCTACGCCACTGCAGTGACGAAAACTCACCTTCTGTTTTGTGGCAATGTTCTGGTTATCATCCAGTCTAACAGAACTAATTTATTTCCATCAAATTCATTTGTAATTTTGAACAGCAATTAGTTCTGCCCCGATCTTCACCTCTCTTCTCAAATCTCTTTCTGTCATCATAAAATCAAATGAGAGCCACCTTTTCAAATAGTCGTCCCTTAATACCCCAGCATTGAAGTAAGATTCAACAAGCCTTCCCTTGCCCATCTCAATATCCCGTGTGAGTCTAGACCTAGGAGCCACAAGTATATAGATGCTCCCCGATTTACGATGCTTCGACTTGCGATATTTTGACTTTACGATGGTGTAAACGCTGGACAACGGCAGCGAGCATCACCTCGCGTCCGGTCACGCGATCACATTGCGTTTTCGACTTGCGATGTTTTTGATTTACGATGGGTTTATCGGAACGTAACGCCATCCATCGTGGGTCGAGGAGCAGCTGTGTGCAGTCATTAATAGGAGTGCATTACGACGATGTTGCCAGAACACGAGGACCTGAGCTATAAGGAGAGGTTAAAGCGGGGTAGGACTTTATTCAACAGAGAATAGGCAATATCAATAGGTGCAGGAGTAGGCCATTCAGTCCTTCGAGCCAGCACCACCATTCAGTGTGATCGTGGCTGATCATCCCCAATCAGTACCCCGTTCCTGCCTTCTCCCCATATCCCCTGACTTCGCTATTTTTAAGAGCCCTATCTAGCTCTCTTGAAAGTATCCAGAGAACCACCTCCACCGCCCGTCTGAGGCAGAGAATTCCACAGACTCACAACTCTCTGTGTGAAAAAGTGTTTCCTCGTCTCCGTTCTAAATGGCTTACCCCTTATTCTTAAACTGCGGCCTCTGGTTCTGGGTTCCCCCTACATTGGGAACATGTTTTCTGCCTCTAGCATGTCCAAACCCTTAATAATCTTATAATGTTTCATTAAGATCCCCTCTCATCCTTCTAAACTCCAGAGTAAACAAGCCCAGCCGCTCCATTTTCTCAGCATATGACAGTCCCGCCATCCCGGGAATTAACCTTGTAAACCTACGCTGCACTCCCTCAATAGCAACAATGTCCTTCTTCAAATTAGGGGACCAAAACTGCACGCAATACTCCAGGTGTGGTCTCACTAGGGCCCGGTACAACTGCAGATGGACCTCTTTGCTCCTATACTCGGCTCTTCTTGTTATAAAGGCCAACATGCCATTTGCTTTCTTCACTGCCTGTGAACCAGGAGGATGAGGAATGACCTTATAGAGGTGTACGCAATGGGGAGGGGGGGGAGTGGAGGGGATAGAGAGAACTCTGATGCAGCATAATTAGTACGGGTGTCGGATTATGGGGAGAAGGCAGAAGAATGGGTTAAGAGGGAGAGATAGATTGGCCGTGATTGAATGGCGGAGTAGACTCGATGGGCCGAATGGCCTAATTCTGCTCCCATCACTTATGAACACATGGAGCTGGGCCAGGCCTAGTGTGTCATGTTGCGGTGTGTATGCTTTATAAAACTGATATTTTTTGGTGCTTCTTAATTATTCCAGATTCCAGGAAGAAGAAACAGCTCAGAAGACGGAAGGCGTGCATGCCAGTGGAATCCAACATAGGTACCAGACATACACCAGAGGCTGCTGTACCCAGTCTCCATGGTAACCATGGAAACAGCAACCCGGTAAGACTCCTGAGTGGATCCTCTGAAGATGAATCAAGTCAATTGTTCCACCATTATTGTACTGTCCAAACGACTGACTGTTAGTTGGAAAACCAGGTGGACAGTCGTCGTGTCTTTAGCTGTGTAGTGGGAACAGGATTCGGCCAACTCCAATCGAAACTTGGCCGCTAACGCTGTAGTCGGGATTGAACCCGGGTCTCTGGTGCGCTACTGCTGTACCGCTAGTGCACCAGAGACCCGGGTTCAATCCCGACTACGGGTGCTTGTCTGCACAGAGTTTTGTATTTTTCCCCCCGTGACATGCGTGGGTTTTCTCCGGGATTTCTGGAGAATCTCCGGGATCTCCCACACTCCAAGGGCGTGTAGGTTGATTGGCTCGGTGTAATTGTAAAAAAACGTCCCTGGTGTGTGCGGGGATCGCTGTTCGGTTTCCTCCCACACTCCAAAGATGTGCACGTTTGTAGGTTAATCGGCTAGGTACAAGCGGAAATTGTCCTTGGTGTGCAGGGATGGTTGGTCAGTGCGGACTCGGTGGGCCGAAGGGCCTGTTTCTGCACTATCTCGAACAAAAAAAACACGAGGACTGTCCGTCTTGTTTTCCAAATTTCATTCAGTCAGTTGAATACTACAATAATAGACAGGGGGAGCCAGGTGTTACTGGGAGGCAGCAGTAGGCACCAAGTCTGCAGCCGGAGTCAGTTCCTAAGACAATTCTGTGGTTGTGAGACGGTCGATAGTCTGAAGAATGAATGAATGAATAAGAATGAATGAATCAATCAATGTTTATTGGCCGAGTATTCACATACAAGGAATTTGCCCTGGTGCTCCGCCCGCAAGTGACAACATGACATACAACATGACAGTTATGGGTCTGTCCCTTTTAGGCGACTGCAGGAGACTTTGCAGTCGTCGCATGTTCATAGTCGTGAGGAGTTGCCCCATTTTGGGAACTAGTCGCGGCCTCATTATGGTCGCCGAGAATTCCGAGAACGAAGTTGCCTTGGAGATTAGCGAGAATTCTCAAACCGTATGTGGGTTGCCGGGCGGTCCTAGTGGGTTGCCAGGAGGTCAAAGGTTCTCTGAGGTTCTCGTAGGTTGGAGCCGGTGCTGATTGGCGCATTGAGGGGGGGGGAAAAAAGTAAGCAGTAGTTTTCAGAACCAAGGAACCGGCCGGTAATGTTAAATATCCACCGAACTTCACAGCCGTGTATCTCTGGCTTCTTAAACATTGTCTCTACTCCTTCTCCATCCTCCCCCCTCTCCCCCCCTCTTTTAAAGGACTTACCGTACACCATCTTAATTACAGCGCCAATCTTCCTGTTCATTGTGGTGTGTGTCTGTATCACCTTGGTTTTGCACCGTGGGAATTTTTTAGACAGCGCTCCCCCGCTTGCCCTGGCCCCCGCCTTGGCGATGTGTGTTGTGTGTGTGTTCCGCTCTGACAGTCGCCATCCAGTTCCCGGTTTTTCAGGCGACTGCCGGCAACTTGACAGTCGCCGGCAGTCCGCGGAAAAATCGCCTAAGTGGGACAGGCCCATTAGGAATGACACATAAAACATTTGTGTCGATCTCCGGTGCTCCTTCGAGGAAGCCACTCCGTGCTCGTAGTATATCCCAATTGATTATATTGATATAATAATAATTAAAAACTTTATTACGGACTCGAGGTCCAGACAAGGGGCGACATTACATTAAAAAATGCATTGCATATTAAAAATATATCATAAAGTACATGTAAAATCTTAGTATATCACATAAAAGCATCATAAATAATAATTATACATAAGTTAAAAATCCAGATTAAAAGAATGATCAATGTCCTACAACGAGACAACGATACCAGTGTCTCCACAGTTGGGATTCATAGCGTGTAGTGCCAACCCTTATGTTTGACAAGGCCACAATAATTACATTTTTAGAGTCATTTATCCTGCAAATGAATTTATACAAGTGATTTCTTAGGATCGCTCCTAAAGTACCGACTCCTGCAGCCACAAACATATTACTGGCACTACACCATCTAGGTTTCCTTAGCAGTGTTCTCATGGCATCGTTATATATCTCACATCCCCTTACTTTCTCTTTAAAAAAAATGTATTCATTGCCTTTTGAATGAATTTTCTCTGACTGGTTCCACTGATCACCTTTGCTCTTTGTATTCTCTCCCTTTTAAAGGAGAAAGAAGTGGTGTCGGTTTTGCTGTCCCATCTCACCAGTGCTCTACAACACATCGGATCCACGTACGGAGCCACACTGCAGGCACGGCTGACTCCAGAGCCAGAGTCTGCTGCCGATCTGGGACCCTCTTATTTGTAAGAACCATTTATTGTAGTCATTTAGTCCTGTCGAGCAAGCTGCCTCTTTCCTGTCTTCTTCCCATCCTCTCCGTTCATTTTTAGTCTTGTTCAAGATAGTGAAGTGAAGTGAAAGCCCTTTCACCTCGAGCTGTCACAAGCTCTTTTAGTTTAGTTCAGAGATACAGCACGGAAACAGGCCCTTCGTGTCGACCAGCACTATCCTACACGCACTAGGGGCATTTTATTTTACCAAGCCAATTAACCTACAAACCAGTACATCTTTGGAATGTGGGAGGAAACCGAATATCTCTGAGAAAACCCATGGGTACAAACTCCATACAGACAGCGCCCGTAGTCAGGATCGAACATGGGTCTCTGGTGCTTCCCCGGGCGGGGGGGGGGGGGGGGGGGGGGGGGGGGGGGGGGGGGGGGGGGGGGGTAAGAAGTCACAAAGTGCTGGAGTAACTCAGCGGGTCAGACAGCATCTCTAAGGAAAAGGAATAGGTGATGTTTCAGATCGGAACCCTTCTTCAGACTGTCCTATTAGACCTGAGTTCCTATCAAATATATTTCTCACCGAACCTTAAACCTGTGACCTGTGGTTCCCAATTCTTCTACTCAGGGCAAAATATTCTGTGCATTTACCCGATTTATTCCTCTCATGATTTTGTACACCTCTATAAGATCACCCCTCATCCACTTGCGCTCCATGGAATAAAATCCTAGCCTGCTCAACCTCTTCCCATAACTCAGGCGCTTGAGTCCTGGCAACCTCCTCGTAAATCTTCTCTGCACTCTTTCCAACTTGGCAACATCTTTCCTCTAACAGGGTGACCAAAAACTGAACACACTGCTCTAAATGCGGCCTCACCAATGCATTGTACGACTGTCACATGACCTGCCAACTTCAACACTCGTTACTCTGACTGATGAAGGCCCAAAGTGCCGACGGTCTTTTTGACCACCATATCTACCTGTGATGCCACTTCCAAGGAACACTCCACCTGCACTCCGAGATCCCTCTGCTCTGCAACACTCCCCAGAGCCCGGCCATTCACTGTATAGGTCCTGCCCAGGTTAGAGTTCCCAACGTGCAACACCTCATATTTTTCTGTAAGGGCCTTGCTGCAAATTATGACAGCCATCTTCACTATCTCGAACACCACCCACTTTAGTGTCTTCTGCAAAATGGCTAATCATGCCTTGTACGTTCTCATCCATATCATTGATATAGACAGCAAATTATTGATGTAGACCACAGATCATTGATATAGACCACAGATCATTGATATAGACGACAAATCATTGATATAGATGGCAAATCATTGATATAGATGACAAATCATTCATATTGATGACATAGATGACAAATCATTGATATAGATGACAAGTCATTGATATAGATGACAAATCGTTGATATTGATGACAAATCATTGATATAGATGACAGATCATTGATATAGATGACAAATCATTGATATAGATGACAGATCATTGATATAGATGACAAATCATTGATATAGATGACAAATCGTTGATATAGATGACAAATCATTGATATAGATGACAAATCATTGATATAGATGACAAATCATTGATATAGATGACGTTGATAAATCATTGATATAGATGACAAATCATTGATATAGATGACAAATCATTGATATAGATGACAAATCATTGATATAGATGACAAATCGTTGATATAGATGACAAATCGTTGATACAGACGACAAATCATTGATATTGATGACAAGCACCTGCCTCAACCACTGACACCGAGTGAATTATTCACCTTTTGTTTCCATGTGAAAGAAATTGTTCAGCCTCATCCTAATTCCAAAGAGGCATGACTGCTGCAAGAAAAATAACAAATTGAAGGTAGATACAAAATGCTGGAGTAACTCAGCGAGCCAGGCAGCATCTGGAGAAAAAGAGCACTTGATGCTTCGGGTCGGAACCCTTCTTCAGACTGTCTGACGCGAAACGTCACCTATTCTTTTTCTCCAGAGGAGGTCATTGAGGCAGATACTAGTTGAGGCTAACAGGTTTGAGAAACATTTAGTCACAGATAGAATAAGTTTAGAGTTATATGGACCAAATGCAGGCAGGTGGGACGAGTGTAGATGGGACGTGTTGGTCAGTGGGGGCGTTGGGTCAAGGGGCCTGTCTCCACACTGCGTCACTCTATGACCGTGTAACTCACCTATCCGTGTTGGCTCTGCAGTCATTATTACACTATCTCAATGACAATCTATCTGTCTGAAATTTTCAGTTGAAACCCACACCTGCCAGCTTTCTCTCCAGCACAGCACTTCATCTCCACTCCACTTTGTGTTAGAGTCTGAAGAAGGATTTCATCCCGAAACGTTGCCTATTTCCTTCGCTCCATAGATGCTGCCTCACCCGCTGAGTTTCTCCAGCACCTTTGTCTACCTTTGATTTTCCAGCATCTGCAGTTCCTTCTTAAACACTTTGTGTTAAGATTTGCTACCAGCTATTTCCCCTGAATAGCCAGGCTCTGTTTTTAAGATGGGCCCTATATATTGGGGGACTTATCTCGGGGAGACTGTTTCTCCCCCTCCACTTAGTCAACACTTTTTAGTCATGCTTAAGCATATTTATTTAACTTGCTCCACCACTTCCAGTTACGTCTTTAGCTACCTAGAACCCAAGCCTGGAATTCCTTCCACAAACCTTCCCTCCCCCCCCCCCCCCCCCTATTCCTTTCCATTCATATTCTTGCCATAGAGGGAGAACAAAGAAGGTTCACCAGACTGATTCCTGGGATGTCAAGACTTTCATATGAAGAAAGACTGGATAGACTCGGCTTGTACGCGCTAGAATTTAGAAGATTGAGGGGGGACCTTATAGAAACTTACAAAATTCTTAAGGGGTTGGACAGGCTAAATGCAGGAAGATTATTCCCGATGTTGGGGAAGTCCAGAACTAGGGGTCACAGTTTAAGGATAAGAGGGAAGTCTTTTAGGACCGAGATGAGAAAATCATTTTTTACACAGAGAGTGGTGAATCTGTGGAATTCTCTGCACAGAAGGTAGTTGAGGCCAGTTCATTGGCTATATTTAAGAGGGAGTTAGATGTGGCTAAAGGGATCAGGGGGGTATGGAGAGAAGGCAGGGACGGGGTACTGAGTTGGATGATCAGCCATGATCATATTGAATGGCGGTGCAAGCTCGAAGGGTCTATTTTCTATGTTTCTATAAAGGCCCTTCTTGCAACCTCTTAAGTGAGTTATTGCTTTGAAGAATTCATCCTCGAATTAATTCAAAAGGGGGCGCATTACGTTACATGCAATTGTTATATGTTGTATCTAGAGCTGTCTAAATTGATGATCCATAGCTTGAAGCCCAAGCCACTGAGTTGTTTTGTTTCTTATTTGATGTTTTTGCAATTGTGGGCTCTAAAGATTAAAAAAAACTGGAGCTGCTTGGATAATTTATTGAATCAATTGTAAGTTAAGACACCAACATTGAATCATGTCAATGATTTGGGGTACATGAATTAAATGAGTAGAAAGCGTGATTTAAACATAAGAGTCATAAGAGATTCATTAATTCATTCATACAGCGTAGAAACAAGCCCTTCGTGTACAGGAAGGAACTGCAGATGCTGGTTTAAGCCAAAGTGACACGAGGTGCTGGAGTAACTCAGCGGGGCAGGTAGCGTCTCTGGAGAGAAGGAATGGGGGGCGTTTCGTGTTGAGCCCCTTCTTCTTGTTAGGGTGGCACGGGTGGTGCAGCGGTTGAGTTGCTGCCTTACAGCGAATGTAGGAGACCCGGGTTCAATCCTGACTAGGATTACTGTCTGTACGGAGTTTGCACGTTCTCCCCGTGACCCATGTGGGTTTTCTCCGAGACCTTCGGTTTCCTCCCACACTCCAAAGACGTGCAGGTATGTAGGTTAATTGGCTTGGAAAATGTAAAAATTGTCCCGAGTGAGCGCGGACCCGGTGGGCCCGAAAGGGCATGTTTCCACACTGTATCTCTAAACTAAACTAAACTCTTTGTTGTCTATGTTGGTGTCTTGTCCAGTGGCAGGTTGGAGCCAGAAAGCACAGAAGACGCAACAGACTTGCACGAAGATGGCGTCTCCACTCTCGGCATCCGCTTTGTCCGCCACCCCAGGTTTCCTGTAAAGAAAGATCAGACCTGGAGATACAATAAGTCAGGTGAGGGAAATATTCCTCCTGTTCGTTCGCCCCTTTTATGCACACGCGCGCGCGCGCGCTGATGGAAGGTTTCAAGACGGACGCCTGCAAAATTCATCTCACCTTGTGCTGCAGTCAAGGCTGAGGTTCTCACTGCATGATAAGATGCATTACACTCCCGTCCTCTTTGCATCACTCCGTGGATGTTGCCAGGACTCGAGGGCCTGAGCTATAGGGAGAGGCTGGGCAGGCTGGGACTTTACTCGTTGGACTGCTGGTGGCTGAGTCTCCCCTTATGGAGGTGCGTCACATCATGAGGGGAATAGTTAGGGTGAATGGATGAGATAGGGTAAGTGAGTCCTTCACTCAGGGTAGGGAATCAACCAGAGGACATGGGATTACGTGAGAGGGGAAACATTTAATAGGAACCTGAGAGACAGAGGGTGGTGGGTGGATGGAACGAGATACTGGAGGAGGTGGTTGAGGCTGGTACCGTAACACCATTTCAAAGATATTTTGACAGGAAAGGTTGAGAGGGATATGGGCCAATGCAGGCAGAAGAATAAGGGGTAAGCCATTTAGAACGGAGACAAGGAAACACCTTTTCTCACAGAGAGTGGTGAGTCTGTGGAATTCTCTGCCTCAGAGGTGGTGGAGGCCGTTTCTCTGGATACTTTCAAGAGAGAGCTAGATGGGGCTCTTAAAGATAGCAGAGTCAGGGGACATGGGGAGAAGGCAGGAACGGGGCACTGATTGGGGATGAATGGCGGTGCTGACTCGAAGGGCCGAATGGCCTACTCCTGCACCTATTGTCTATTGATTGTTGTTAACTTTTCTTTGTTTTTCCTTGCAGCGTCCGCTGGTTTCTCGCCTTCTTTGCAGCGGGTACCACCTCACAGCATCATAAGGGAAGCTCTACCGTACAGGGATTGCTTATGCAACGGTGGACTGTCCAGCAGTAGGAACAGTGGCAACCATTACATGGGAGCCAAACAGACAAGTGACGGCTTGGGCTTGTTGGATTCGTACATTCTTTCACCGGCGTCCTTGGACTGTTTGAGACGAGGGTTACTGAGAAACATGGGCGGTCTGGAGCGATCAGGAACGTTGGGGGGCTCGAGAACGACAAGGACAGAGAAGAGTGGCCAGGCAGCGGCGACGGACTTGACAACACCGGTGTTCTCCCCGGCCACCGACTTGGCGATGAGAGGAAGGCTGGATCCGTTGGGGGTCGAGCTCGGCTGTCCATCGCGGAGAAGCGGCAGGCTCAGTCCGAGCACGGGGCGAAAGCCGGCTGCCAACTCCCCTCTGCACAGGCTGGTGGGTCACACCCAGGGCTCGCATCCTTCGGAAGGAGTCGCTTGGGGCTTGGCCCTTGGCAATGGTGGCGGCATCTCCAACGGGCAGCAAAGACCATTGAACGGCGGAGGTTGCTCCAACTCCGGGAACCAGCCCGGCTCCTCCAGCATGTCTCAGACGTGTCCCGACAAGGCAGAGTCCAGCTCGGTCCCTTGCCACCAGGGCGTCACCAATCGGATCAGTTGCTCGGACAGCCGCCTGCGGCCCGAGGCCTACGACCCCTTCAATCCGACAGACGAAGAGAATATCAACGGGGGGTTCCTGGGCGGCGACTTTTCCCCGAAGGAGCGGACGGGCTTGGAGGAGGAGGAGGAGGAGGAGGAGCCCGAGGAGGAAGACGAGGAGAAGTACGACCCCTTTGACCCGACGGGTTCCATCGCCAGCTCAAACAACCTGAGCCCCATGGGAGACGAGTCGGAAGGCGAGCTGAAAATTGTCAGCGACGCCGGAATGAGCGAGGAGGAGGAGGAAGAGGAGGAGGAGGAATGCATGAGCCCCGAGTACGAGATGGAGCCGTCTCCGGAATCGCCAGCGTGTGTGTCGTCGGATGTGGAAGTGCAGGCGGGCTGTGGGCACGCGGCCAAGTCTAATTTAGAACCGGACGTTTACAGTTCTCCAGAGTACCGAGACCTAGAACCCGAGCCCCCGGCCAACTTTGGCCAGGGGTTGAGCTCCATAATGGGAGGAGAATTTGAAACAGATACCAAGTTCCAGCGTGAAACACAGCTTGACAACATCTCCCAACCAGACTCCGACTCGGTTGACTTCGACTTTGACGCTCGTTCCCCGAGCGAACTCATGATAGACGAGACGGTCGGCGCGATGCTCGAAGACGAGGAGGAGCCCGCCTCGCCACCGGCCGCCGCCGCCGCCGTGGATTTTGGCTTCGCGCGCAAACCCGACCCCAAGATGGAGGCCAAGACCTCGAAGGCCGCAGAGAAATGGGGCCACGCCGCGGAAGGGGGCGGCCCGTGGAAAGGTGAGCCGGGCAAAGAGGCGAGCTTCAAAGCAAAGTCGAGCGCCAGTGCCGCCGAGCAGCCCAGACACCAAGCGGCCTCAGAGTCGCAGAATGCCCCGAGGTATCGGAAGGACTCCGAGAGGACCGCTCCCGAGCCGGCCGCAGCTCGGCAATTCCAAAGCCGACCGGCGGAGAAGACGGGCTCGAGCAGCCGGGTTGTCTCCAAGTCGGCGTCGAAGCAGAAGTCGCGGGCGGAGACGACACGGGCGAAGGATAAATCGGGCGGCAAGGCGCACTCCAAGGCGGAGCACAAGAGCAAGTCCTCTTCCACCGCCAGGTACCACCACAAATCCCACCGCACCGTCGAGAGAAAAGACAACCTGGTCTTCACGGTCAACGTGTCCAAGTGGCCCGAGGACGCACATACGTACGACGACTCGGAGATAGAGGAGGGCGAGATTGTGCAGCAGGATGAGGAGAACTTCAGCCCGGCCAGAGCCTTCCGCACCCGCGGAAGAATCTTCGAGCGCCTGCGAGGAGTTGAAGGGGACGACTTCATCTCCCTCCATGCTGACTCGGACGAGGGGGGCGCTGCAGATAGACCTGGGCGAGAACTCCACCGAGGGAGGGCGGAAGAAGTTGGATTGCCGGAGGAAGGTGCCGGACCTGCAGCGGGAGAAACTCCCCAAACACTCCAGGTCACCGGCCGAGTCCAAAGGCCAGTCCGGCTCGCATTCCGAGTCCAGCTCCCGCAGCCGGAAGAAGCGCAAGCGGGAACACAAGAAGAGCCGCTCGAAGGACCAGAAACGCTCCCGGTCCCAGTCCCGCGAGCGCAAGAGGTCCACGTCCAGATCCAGGTTGCGGATCCATCACAAGAAGTCCCGATCGAGATCCCGGTCGTGGGAGAGGAGGAGGTCAAGCTCACGGTCGCGCCATAAGGTCTCGCGGTCCCGCACCCACTCGAGGGAGCACCGCCGGTCACGGTCCTGGTCGCCTTCCATCAGCACCAGCGTGTCGGCGCTGGGCTCCATGAGGGCTTCGGCCGAGCGGTGGAAGGGGCGGCCCCCCCAGGCGAGGGAGAGCGGGGCCTTCCACCGCTCCCGCTCCAGCAGCAAGTCCAGGAAGGAGAGGCGCAAGAAGGAGAAGCACCGCGAGCTGGAGGCCGCCAAGCGGCGCAGGCACTCGCGGTCACGGTCCAAGGAGAGGCCGCAGAGGGAGAAGAGGCAGCCCAGCCCTTCCCCGCACAGGCCGAAAGAAAAGAACGAGAAAGAGAAGGACAGGAGCAGAGAGAGAAACCCTGTCAGCGAAAAGAAGCACGAGAAGGCAGCAAAGGGGAGAAGGGACAGCAGGATTGTGGTTCCTCCTTCCATTCAGGAGCTGAACGACGATGACATATTGATCAAGGCCCGCTCCATCACCAGGACAATTACCGTCAACACAGGAGAGGCCATGGTAGACCATGAAGAGTCGATGGAGGTGGCAGTCCTCTCGCCAACCCGGGAGGGCTTGTACGACTCGGACGATCTGGGCTTTGAGAACAGCTTCTCCGATGCGGAGCCGGCGGATCACCTGCAGGATGCCAGGCTGCCCGGGAAAGGTCCGGACGGCAAGAACGAGCGGCGGGGCCTTCACGAGAAGAGCCACCGGGCGGGGGAAGCCGGCGCCAAAGCGGCCAAGGTCAAGGAGCGGAAGAGAGCCCACCCGGAGGAGAAGGCAGTCAAGGAGAAGCGGCGGAAAAAGCTGGGCGACGGGCAGAAGGTGGGGGCGGGGGCGGGGGTAGCGGCGGCGGCGGCGGCCACCGCGGCCGACAGCCTGAAGGCGGAGAAGAAGGCGACGAAGGAGCACCTGATGGGCGGCCAGTCCGGGAAGAAGATGAAGGCGCCGCCCAAGGAGAACAAGCAGCAGGTGCCGCGGAAGGTGAAGCTCCAGTCCAAGGTGGCCGTCCTCATCCGAGACGGGGTGACCTGCGCCGCCTCCATGAAGGAGGACCGCGGCAAGGGCGGCGGCCTGATCGGCGTCAAGTTCAGCCGCGACCGGGAGAGCCGGTCGCCCTTCATGAAGACCGAGGACAAGCACCACGAGCCGAAGGCCGGCCGGCACCGCGCTGCCGACGTCCCGGAAAACAAGGGGGCGCCGATGCGGCCGGCAAAGGGGAAGGCCGCCGTCAAGCCCCGCTTGGCGGCAAAGAAGGCCAGAGCCCCCAGCGGCAAGGTCAAGGGGTCGGGCAAGAAGAAGAAGGAGGCCAAGCCCAAGGTTGCCCTGAAGAAGGCGCCCAGCGAGAGCGGCGGAGGCGGCGGCAGCAGCAGCAGCAGCAGCAGCAGCAGCAGCAGCAGCAGCAAGAGCTCCAGCCCCTTCAGGATCAAGGAGGAGCTGCTGTGGTCTTCCTCGGAGAAGTCCGACGACAAGCCCGCCCTGCCCAGCCCCGTCAAGGAAGCGGTGGAGCTGGGCCTCTCCCCACTCTCGCAGATCTCCGAGACCACCTCGCAGCCCATGGAGCCGGCCTTCGTGCCGAAGGAGCCGCCGCTACACCAGCCCCCGCCCCCACCACCCCCGCAGCAGCCGAAGGATTACCACGAGCATATCGACACTTCCAAGGTCAACGGGGACAAGCCGCGGGCCGTGGGCAAACCCTTGTCCTGGGACCTCCAGACCGGAGGGGGAATGTTAGCACGTGAGTAGTCCTTGGCAACAAGCAGAACTGACCTCGAGCTTTCCTCCCGTACGGTGGAGCAGCGGTAGAGTTGCCGCCACAACGCGAATGCAGCGCCGGAGACCCTAGGTTCCATCCCGACTACAGGCGCTGTCTGTACGGAGTTTGTACGTTCTCCCCGTGACCTCCGAGATCTTCAGTTCCCTCCCACGCTCCAAAGACGTGCAGGTTTGTAGGTTAATTGGCTTGGTAAATGTACAAATTGCCCCTGGTGGGTGTAGGATAGTGTTGGTGTGCGGGGGTCGCTGAGTCAGCGCGGACTCGGTGGGCCGAAGGGCCTGTTTCCGCGCTGTATCTCTAAACTAAGCCTCTGCCTCTGTGCCTTTTTCTATGGGAAGGAGTTCTCACCACCCAGTGATAGAAACATAGAAATTAGGTGCAGGAGTAGGCCATTCGGCCCTTCGAGCCTGCACCTTCTCCCGTCACCACCGGTCCCCCTTCTCTTGGACTCTACCCTCCCTAGACCTTTTCATTTCCTACTGCCGGAAAGCACATCAACCGTCTCAACTTTTCCACTCTCCTTACCTACTCTAACCTCCCCTCCCCACCCACAAAAGTCTAAAGTAAACATCGTCCCATAACAGCGCAACCAAACCTGAACACACCTGGGGGCCAGTCTGATGCAGGGACTGGACTATCCCTCCATAGATGCTGCCTGACCCATTCATTTCCCCCAGCAGTCTGTTTTTGGCTGAGTCAACGTTCATCTATTTGGAACGTGACGTCGACAGATAGGCACAAAAAGCTGGAGTGACTCAGCGGGACAACCTTTTGTGTCTATCTTCGATTTTAACCAGCATCTGCAGTTCCTTCCTGCACTAAGTTTAGTTTGGTTTGTTGTTATCATGTGTATAAGCCGTATTAAAAATGCGGGGCTGTACCATAGAGAGACACAAAATGCTGGAGTAACTCCGCAGGTCAGGCAGCACCTCTGGAGAACATGGGTAGGTGACTATTCGGGTCGGGGCCCTTCTTCAGACAGCAAAAAGCTTTTGTTTGCGTTCTATCCAGTCAAAGATAAAACTACTCATGAATATAATAGATAATAGGTGCAGGAGTAGGCCATTCTGCCCTTCGAGCCAGCACCGCCATTCAATATGATCATGGCTGATCATCCCCAATCAGTACCCCGATCCTGCCTTCTCCCATATCCCCTATCTTTAAGAGCCTTATCTAGTTCTCTCTTGAAAGTATCCAGAGAACTGGCCACAATCAAGCCATCCACACAAATCCAATCAGGCACTAAAAAGGAAAAAGGACATGTTGTGTAAAGATATGACTGAAGTCTGATTAAAGATGGTCCAAAGACCTCCAATGAGGTAGACGGGAGGTCAGGGCCGCACTCGTAACTTATTTGACGATGGTTCAGTTACCTGATAACAGCTAGGATGTAACAGTCTAGGAAGGAACTGCAGATGCTGGTTTACACCAAAGATAGACACAAAATGCTGGAGTAACTCAGCGGGTCAGGCAGCACCTCTGGATAAGGCAACATCCCCTTTGATGTCTGGTTTTCACACCTTACACTTCCTTATCTCTGTATCTCCCTCTCCCCTGACTCTCAGTCTGAAGAAGAGTCTCGACGTGAAACGTTCGGCCAGCGATCACCCCCATGCACCATCAGTGTCCCACACACTGGGGACAATTTATAATTTACAAAAGCCAATTAACCTACAAACCTGTGTACGAAGGAACTTCAGGTGTGGGAGGAAACCGGAGCACCCGGAGGAAACCCACGAGATCATGGGGAGAACGTACAAACTCTGTGAGCAGTAGCACCCGTGGTCAGGATCGAACCCGGGTCTCTGGCGCTGTAAGGCAGCAACTCTGGCGCTGTAAGGCAGCAACTCTACCGCTGCGCCACCGTGCCGCCTCGTTTAATCAACAGCAATAAAATACGTTGAAATCCATATGTGACCTCTGTGGAGTGAATGGACAGGCAGGACCTGAAACGTCACCTGTCCATTCCCTCCGCAGATGCTGCCTGACCCATTGAGTTCCTCCAGCACTTTGTGGGTAGACAAAAATGCTGGAGAAACTCAGCGGGCGAGGCAGCATCTGTGGAGCGAAGGAATGGGTGACGTTTCGGGTCGAGACCCTTCTTCAGACTGATGTGGGGGGCGGCGGATACAGTGGGCTGTGGGAGAGCTGGGAAGGGGAGGGGAAGGATGGAGAAAGCAGGGACTACCTGAAATTGGAGAAGTCAATGTTCATACCGCTGGGGTGTAAACTACCCAAGGGAAATATGAGGTGCTGCTCCCCCAATTTGCGGTGGTCCTCACTCTGGCCATGGAGGAGGCCCAGGACAGAAAGGTCGGATTCGGAATGGGAGGGGGGGTTGAAGTGATGAGCCACTGGGAGATCAGGTTGGTTATTGCGAACTGTGCAAAAGTGTTGGGTGAAACGATTGCCAAGCCTACGCCTGGTGTCACCGATGTAGAGCAGCTGACTTCCAGAGCAGCGGATGCAATAGATGAGGTTGGAGGAGGTGCAGGGGTACCTCTGCCGCACCTGGAGAGACTGCTTGGGTCCTTGGATGGAGTCAAGGGGGGAGGTAAAGCGACACTTTGTGTTCTGTGCTCTAGACTGCTCATGGCTTTACCTGTTCCTCAGCATCGACTAATCGGTAGTAAAGAAAGCAAACTCAATGCAGGCATTTGTCTCAAGAGGGCTTGTATACAAAAATGGATGCAATGCTGAGGATCTGTAAGGCAGCATTTGGAGTTGTGAGCAATTTTGGGCACCATATCCGAGGAAGGATGCACTGTTTTCTTGCACTATTCCCCACGGCGCTCAGCGTCCAGCAATCCATTGATCTCGACTTTAACTACTCCAATGGCTTCTCAGTTACATAGAAACATAGACATAGAAAATAGGTGCAGGAGGAGGCCATTCGGCCCTTTGAGCCTGCACTGCCATTCATTTGTGATCATGGCTGATCGTCCCCAATCAATAACCCGTGCCTGCCTTCTCCCCATATCCCTTGATTCCACTAACCCCTAGAGTATCTAACTCTCTCTTGAATCCATCCAGTGACTTGGCCTCCACTGCCCTCTGTGGCAGGGAATTCCACAAATTCACAACTCTCTGGGTGAAAAAGTATTTTCTCACCTCAGTCTTAAATGGCCTCCCCTTTATTCTAAGACTGTGGCCCCTGGTTCTCGACTCGCCCAACATTGGGAACATTTTTCCTGCATCTAGCCTGTCCAGTCCTTTCAGAATTTTATATGTTTCTATAAGATTCCCCCTCATCCTTCTAAACTCCAGTGAATACAAGCCTAGTCTTTTTCAATCTTTCCTCATATGACAGTCCCGCCATCCCAGGGATCAATCTCGCGAACCTACGCTGCACTGCCTCAATCACAAGGATGTCCTTCCTCAAATTAGGGACAGTTAGACACGCACAATCGCCAGCAATGGCCTCATCACATTAGTAACTAAAATATCCACTAAAATTCTCCCAAAGATTGTAAACATTGTCTTCCCAGTCATCATAACTCCCCCCCCCCCCCCCCCCCCCCCCCCCCCCTGCTTTTAGGAGATTGAACAAAAAAAAAACCCATCAGATCAAGCAGCAACTGTGGTGCCAAATGGAGTATGTCAACATTTTGGATTGAGAACGTGCATTGTTTCTGGTGCTGCTTGTCCTGCTGAGTTGTGCTCAGCATCCTATTTCTTGTAATAAATAAAACCGTGCTGGAGTATTTCATCAGCCAAGCAGCACCTCTGGAGGACCTGGGGGTCTGAAGGAAAGTCCTGACCTGAAACATCACCTATCCATGTCATCTAGATATGCTGAATAATAGACACCAAGTGCTGGAGTAACTCAGCAGGTCAGGCAACATCTCTGGAGAAACTCTGTCATCAGCCTGAAGAGGGACCCCTCCATCCTTTTTCTCCAGAGATGCTGCCTGACCCTGCAGAGTTACTCCAGCACTTTGTGCCTGTCTTCAGTATAAGCCAGCGTCTGCAGTTCCTTCCTGCGCCATTATTTCTATAGCCACCTGTGCAAGTCCGTGGAAGAACGCAGGGAATTGTGTGAGGATTAGAGATAAAAATTGATTAAAACCATCTCCGTTTCCATTGTAACTTGCGTCCTAACATTTGCATGCCCCTAACTTCAACTAATACCGTATATCTTCAGTATAAACTAGCACTTGCAGTTCCTTTCTATACTTCTCCAGAGATGCTGCCTGATCTGCTGATTTACTCCAGCATTTATTTTTATTTTTATTTTTTTTTGGTAAACCAGCATCCGCACTTCCTTGTGTCTCCACCTTGTATTTTTTTTGGTCTAGATTCCAACCTACAGTCTCTCTTGCCCTCTATACATGGGTCTAGCCAAGGCTTGACTGTGGACCTCTTAAGCCAAAATGTCTGATTTATCTGTAAGGTCTCCAAGCCCTTGTAGTCTCAGCACAGTTATTCCAAAGCCTCATTGCCGCCTTAAAGCCCTGTCCCATGGTTTATTCAGTCTCCCGAGTTTAAAAAAAATCAAACTCGTGGTAAGCACGGAGAATGAACGTAGCGGGTGCGTCGGAGCTCGGGGACGTCTCTCAGCGGCTCGTAACGCTAACGGCAGGTACTCGGGAAGACTCGCTAACGGCAGGTAAGCTCGGGAAGACTCGTGAAGATTTTTCAACATGATGAAAAATGTTCACGAGAGCCCCGAGTACCGACGAGCGGCCATTACCGTAAATCTCCGAGTTCGAATCAGGGCAAGATTCGGGGGAGCTCTCTTGGAATGAACTTGTGGAATAGGGGTTTAACACTGCCTCAATTTAGACGTTGCAGCAGCCTCTATATATACCACTGGTTATTGACTGTGAGGTGAGATTTCTTCCATCTGAATGTAATTTTGGGACTTTGCCTTTTGTGTTTCAAGTTACTGCACTGCTGTTCAAGATGGAGGAAGCCAACCGAGCAAAGGCCCAGGACTCTTTCCAAGCAATCACACAGGTACTGTCGCCTAAAAAATGTGCCTTCAAATTCCCTCTGCAGCACAGAGGTTGGGAGGTCGTGTTGCAGTTTTGTAAGACGTTGGTGAGACTGCATTTAGAGTATTGTGTGCAGTTCTGGGCACTATGTGGTAGGAAAGATGTAGTCAAGCTTCAAAGAGTTCAGGGAAGATTTATGAGGGCGTTGCCATAACTAGAAGGTCTGAGGTAAAGGGAGGGGTTGAGTAGGTCGGGTCTCCATTCCTTGGAGCGCAACAGGATGAGGGGTGATCTTATAGAGCTGCATAAAATCTCGAGAGGAATAGATCGGGTAGATGCACAGAATCTTTTGACCAGAGTAGGGGAATCGAGGACCAGAGGACATAGGTTTAAGGTGAAGGGAAAAGATTTAATAGGAATCTGAGGGGTAACGTTTTCACACAGAGGGTGGTGGGTGTTTGGAACAAGCTGCCCGAGGAGGTAGTTGAGGCTGGGACTATCCCAACGTTTAAGAAACAGACAAGTACATGGATAGGACAAGTTTGGAGGGATATGGACCAAGCGCAGGCAGGTGGGAACTTGTGTAACTGGGACATGTTGGGCAAATTGGGCCCAAGGGCCTGTTTCCACGCTGTATCAATCTATGAATCTATGACTATCCATTAGAACTGCCGCCACCTCTGAACTCGGGCAAAGTCGGTTGTTTCTCTCACACACCTGTGGATCCTGAACCTCCTCTTTAGTCAGAAGGTGGTGAATCTGTGGAATTCATTGCCGCAGTTGGCTGTGGAGGCCAAGGCAATGGATATTGTTAAGGCGGAGATCGACAGATTCTGGATTCAGGGGTTATGGGGAGAAGGCAGAAGAATGGGGTTGAGAGAGAGAGGAAACGATCAGGCATGATTGAATGGCGGAGTAGACTTGATGGGCCGAATGGCCTAATTCTGCTCCTAGAACATGAACATATGAATGTACCACACCTGGGTATCCAGCTGCCAAAGGCCCATGATTGGTTCCGTCTCTGTCTCTCATACAAGGCGAGTGACACCTGATAGGAACTAAAAGCATCATGTAAGACTCTTATATTAAAACGTCAAGTGCTGGAATTGTGGTCAGGGCGTTTAAGATGTCACTGCGGTTTGGGAAGGAGGTGGGACTAGCTCGTGAGTTCTTCCAGTGACGTTTCAGAAGCAGGATAATGTTAGTGTGCGGGGATCGCCGGCCGGCACGGACTCGGTGGGCCGAAGGGCCTATTTCCGCGTGTATCTCGAAACTAAACTAAGCATGGTGCAGCATATGGCCGTTACCTGCCCGGTGCCATTGTACGGAGCTGGCAGCTGGATAACTGATCGATCTCTCCACAGATTCTCAGCCAGGCAAAGCCCCCTGCCTCCCAAGTGCCGAGCAGCCTGTCCGCCCACCTTCACGCCAGCCAGCCCGGGCCGAAGTTTCTGCGCCAAGGCTCCCTGTCCATGCTGGGCACCTCGGCCGGGCCGCCGGCATTGTCGGGTTCTGCCAGCCAGCCGCCCGCCACCACCTCCAGCAAGCTCTACAACATGCTAGACAGCGGCGACATGGCCAAGATGGAGGGCTCCACCAGCTCCGATGCCAACATGGATAGCGACAGGGTAAGGTTCCCCAACCAGCTCCAGCAGAGCGTGGCAAGGTGGCACAGCGGTAGAGTTTGCCTTCATTGCGAGAGGATTTGAGTTTAGGAGCAAGGAGGTCCTCCTGCAGTTGTACAGGGCCCTGGTGAGACTGCACATAGGGTATTGTGTGCAGTTTTGGTCTCCTAATTTGAGGAAGGACATTCTTGCTATCGAGGGAGCCCAGCGTAGGTTCACCAGGTTAATTCCCGGGGTGGCGGGACTGACATATGAAGAAAGAATGGTTCGACTGGGATTGTATTCACTGGAATTTAGAAGGATGAGAGGACACCATGTAAAATTCTTAAAGGATTCGACAGGCTAGATGCAGGAAAAATGTTCCTGATGTTGGGGAAGTCCAGAACCAGGGGTCACAGTTTAAGAATAAAGGGTTGACCACTCAGGACTGAAATGAAGACAAACCTTTTCACCCAGAGATTTGTGAATTTGTGGTATTCTCTGCCACAGTAGGCAGTGGAGGCCAATTCACTGGATGTTTTCACGAGAGAGTTAGATTTAGCTCTTAGGGCTAACGGAATCAAGGGAAAAAGCAGGAGCGGGGTACTGATTTTAGATGATCAGCCATGATCATATTGAATGGCGGTGCTGGCTCGAAGGGCCGAATGGCCTACTCCTGCACCTATGTTTGATCCTGATGACAGGTAATGCTCCATTTTCTTAGGATCACACACCTAGCTGATATTTTGAATCTTGAGAGAGGGGCAGCACGGTGGCGCAGTAGTAGAGTCGCTGCCTCACAGCGCCAGGTACCCGGGTTCGATCCTGACTACGTGTGCTGCTTGTGTGCACGGAGCTTGTACGTTCTCCCCGTGACCGCGTGGGTTTTCCCCGGGTGCTCTGGTTTCCTCCCACACTCCAAAGACGTACAGGTTTGTAGGTTAATTGGCTTTGGTTAAAAAGTCTAAATTGTCCCGTGTGTGTGTGTCTGTGTGTGTGTGTGTTAGTTAGTTAGTGCTGGTGTACTGGGATCATTGGTCAGCGTGGACTCAGTCAACATGCCTCGCACAACGCTGTATCTCCAAACTGAAAATAAACTAAAATCCCCCCGTTGACTTTACTGTGCACTCACCTGGCCTTTAAAATGAAGCTGATTCACCCCAAGTGCTGGAGTAACACAGCGGGACAGGCAGCATCTCTGGAGAGAAGGAATGGCTAACGTTTCGGGTCGAGACCCTTCTTAAGACTGGCCCCCAAGTGTGTTCAGTTTTGGTCGCACTGTCATGGGAAGATGTTTCCTTTAGACTTTACTTTGTAGACAATAGACAATAGGTGCAGGAGTAGGCCATTCGGCCCTTCGAGCCAGCACCGCCATTCAATGTGATTATGGCTGATCATCCCCAAACAGTACCCCGTTCCTGCCTTCTCCACATATCCCCTGACTCTGCTATTTTTAAGAGCCCTATCTAGCTCTCTCTTGAAAGAATCCAGAGAACCTGCCTCCACCGCCCTCTGAGGCAGAGAATTCCAAAGACTCTCCACTCTCTGTGAGAAAAAGTGTTTCCTCGTCTCCCTTCTAAATGGCTTACTCCTTATTCCTAAACTGTGGCCCCTGGTTCTGGACTCCCCTAACATCGGGAACATGTTTCCTGCCACTAGTGTGTCCAAGCCCTTAACAATCTTATATGTTTCAATGAGATACCCTCTCATCCTTCTAAACTCCAGAGTGTACAAGCCCAGCTGCTCCATTCTCTCAGCATATGACAGTCCCGCCATCCCGGGAATTAACCTTGTAAACCTACGCTGCACTCCCTCAATAGCAAGAATGTCCTTCCTCAAATTAGGTGACTTTAGAGATGTTGCATGGAAACAGGCACTTCGGCCCAATGAGTCTGTGCCGACCACTGATCACCCTGCACATTAGGAATAAGCTCCACACTAGGGACAATTTGCAATTTTACAGAAGGTACAGGTCACGGGGAGAGCATACAAACTCCGTACAGACAGCACCCGTAGTCAGGATCGAACCCGGGTCTCCGGCGCTGTGAGGCAGCAACTCTACCGCTGCGCCACCGTGCTGCTTTGTGTTAATCCAAAAAAGGGTGCAGTGAAGGTTTACGAGGAAGTTGTCAGGACTTGAGGGCCTGAGTTATAAGGCGAGGTTGAGCAGGCTAGGACTAGTCGTTGGAGCGCAGGAGGATGAGGGGTGATCACATAGAGATCATGAGAGGAATAGATTGGGTAAATGAAACCGTGTTGGAAGGAACTGCAGATGCTGGTTTACACTGAAGATAGACACAAAATGCTGGAGTAACTCAGCGGGACAGGCAGCATCTCTGGAGGAAAGGAATGGGTTTTGGGTCGAGACCTTTCTTCAGACTGAGAGACAGGGGAGAGGGAAACTAGAGATATGAAAGGGTAAGGTGTGAAAAGGACAGATCAAAGCAGACAATGCTCAAGGACATCTAGGAATGGGTTCATTGTTTGAACTGTCTTTTATCCAGAGCAGGGGAATAGAGAGCCATGGGAACAACTTTGTCCCACAAAGGTTGATGGGTGTCTGGTGCGAGTTGCTGGAGGAGGTAGTTGAGGCCAGAATGTTAGTCGGGCACAGGATAAAGTATTTGAGGCACGTATGAAAAGCTTGCGGGGCCCAATCTAATTGAGGCCCAGGCTGCTGCTGGGCCTCCAGAGGCCCACTCCACTCGACGTGGACACAATGTCCCACAAATACACCGTCCCTCACCCTGCCCGCGCCTCCCTCAGTCCACCTCGTGACCCCCCCCCCCCCGAGCGTCTCTGAGTCCCTCTCGTCCCTGCTCGGTTAGTACTGACTCTGTCGCTGGTGTGTGTGTGTGTGTCCCACACAGTACCTGAAGAAGCTGCACACTCAGGAGCGCGCGGTGGAGGAGGTGAAGCTGGCCATCAAACCCTTCTACCAGAGGAAAGAGATCAACAAGGAAGACTACAAGGACATTCTCCGCAAAGCTGTACATAAGGTAAGCACTACAGGAGGAAAACCCTGGCGGCCATATGGAGAACGTACCAACTCCGTGCAGGCAGGATCCAACCCGGGTCTCTGGCGCTGTGAGGCTGCAGCTCTGCCGCTGCGCCACCGTGCCGCCCCTGATACGTCCGTTTCCTCCACTGTTAAGACAGTGTGCATCGTCTACAAAATGCACATGCTAAAGGGCCTGTCCCACTTGCTGATTTTACCGGCATCATCTTTTGATTTTGAACATCTCCAAATCCAGCGACGACAAAAAAAATGTTGTGGTACTTGAAAAAACACCGCGCATCAATACATCATCACGCCGCATCACACCGTGACACGATACATCAGTCAATGTTGCCGGCAGTCGCTGAAAAATTCGCCAAGTGGGACAGGCCCATAAGGCATTACAGTTTTCACAGTTTAGTTTATTGTCACATGCACCGAGGTACAGTGCAAAAGCTTTTGTTGCGTGCTAACCAGCCAGCGGAAAGACAACACATGTTTACAATCGAGCCATTCACAGTGTAGATAAGGGAATAACATTTAGTGCAGGGGTGGGGAACTTGCGGCCTTCTAGGCCATTAAGTGCGGCCTTTTGAATGAATCCAAATTTTGTCGAACAAATCCTTTTATTTTTATTAATATGTTTTTGTTTGTCTTTTTTTTAATTTTAATCTTAAAATGAACATATTTAAAATACTAAAGAGTAAAAGAAGAATAAACGGAATAATCCTCCCCGACTGACGGCCACAATTAAAACATTAATAATAATAATAATAATTTTATTTATAGAGCACTATAAAAACAAACATAGCTGCAACAAAGTGCTGTACATCACTAATCATTGACAAAAAAGTTAATACACACCAAAAATAACAATCAAAAGAAATGGTAGGAAAAGACATGTAAAATAAAGAAACATTAAAAACACCAAAAACAGAAGCAAAATCTCAGGCATGGTCAAAAGCCAGGGAGTAACAAATGTGTTTTAACACTGGATTTGAAGATGGACAGTGAGGGGGCCTGTCTGATGTGCAACGGCAGGGTGTTCCAGAGTGCCGGAGCAGCAACAGAGAAGGCTCTATCCCCTCTGAGCCTCCGACTAGACCTCGGTACCTCCAGGAGCAGCTGACCAGCTGACCTGAGGGACCGGGCAGGAGTGTATGGGTGGAGCAGCTCAGAGAGGTAAGGCGGGGCGAGCCCATTCAGAGATTTATAAACAAATAACAGTATCTTAAAATGAACTCGAAAGTGCACCGGGAGCCAGTGGAGGGAGGCCAGAATTGGCGATATGTGCTCCCTCTTTCGAGTCCCATTAGTAAATCATGAGGGCTATTTTAACAGAATATTGAACATTTTGAAGTATATCTAATTGAAGTTTCTTGGATGCGGCCTTATTAGATTACAGCTAACTTAATGCGGCCTTCCAACATGAAAAGGTTCCACACCCCTGGTTTAGTGCAAGGTAAAGCCAGGAAAGTCTGATCAAGGATAGTGTAAGGGTCTCCAGTGAGGTAGATAGTAGTTCAGCACTGCTCTCTGGTTGTGGTAGGATGATTCAGTTGCCTGATAACAGCTGGGAAGAAACTGCCCCTGAATCTGTAGGTGTGCTGAACAACGGGGAAGATACTATGATTAAAGGAGGTTCTCTGATGTTCACTGGCTGCAGAACTGGTGAAATGGTATTCAGGCGGCACTTTCTAAAGGTGAATTTTTCTGAGGCCGAGGCTTTATAAGGCGCTGCTGGTCAGGCTACATTTGGAATATTGCGAACTATTCTGGGGTCCCATATCTGAGGCAGGATGTGCTGGCGTTGGAGAGGGTCCAGGGGAGGTTGACGTGAATGAACCCGGGGATGAGTGGGCTAACTAAAGTATGACGACTCTGGGACGTCTCTGGGCCTGTACTCGCTGGAGTTTGGACGGATGTGGGGAGGATCTCATTGCTGCAAATCAAATGGAGAAAGGCCTGGATGGAGTGGATGTGGAGAGGATGTTTCCACTGGAATTTATTTAAATTAATAAGATCATAAGTGATAGTAGTAGGCTATTCGGCCCATCAAGTCTACGAGAAACATAGAAAAGGATATAGAAACTTCTTATAGAAACTTACAAAATTCTTAAGGGGTTGGACAGGCTAGATGCAGGAAGATTGTTCCCGATGTGGGGGAAGTCCAGGACAAGGGGTCACAGCTTAAGGATAAGGGGGAAATCCTTTAAAACCGAGATGAGAAGAACTTTTTTCACACAGAGAGTGGTGAATCTCTGGAACTCTCTGCCACAGAGGGTAGTTGAGGCCAGTTCATTGGATATATTTAAGAGGGAGTTAGATGTGGCCCTTGTGGCTAAGGGGATCAGGGGGTATGGAGAGAAGGCAGGTACGGGATATTGAGTTGGATGATCAGCCATGATCATATTGAATGGCGGTGCAGGCTCGAAGGGCCGAATGGCCTACTCCTGCACCTAATTTCTATGTTTCTAATTTCTAAAATAGGTGCAGGAGGAGGCCATTCGGCCCTTCGAGCCAGCACCGCCATTCATTGTGATCGTGGCAGATCGTCTCCAATCAATAACCCGTGCCTGCCTTCCCCCCATATCCCTTGACTCCACTAGACCCTATTCAATCCTGGCTGATCTATATCTCCCTCCTAACCCCATTCTCCTGCCTTCTCCCCATAACCTCTGACACCCGTACTGATCAAGAATCTATCTATCTCTGTCTTAAATATATCCACTAACGTCCTCCACAGCCTTCCATGGCAAAGAATTCCACAGATTCACCACCCTCTGACTAAAGTAATTCCTCATCTCCTTCCTAAAAGAGCGTCCTTTAATTCTGAGGCTGTGACCTCTAGTCCTAGACTCTCCCACTAGCGGAAACATCCTCTCCACATCCACTGTATCCAAGCCTTTCACTATTCTGTACGTTTCAATGGGGTCCCCCCCCCCTCATTCTTCTGAACTCCAGCGCTGTCAGACGGTTTGAGAGGGAGAGATAGATCAGCCATGATTGAATGGCAGAGTAGACATGATGGGCCGAATGGCCTAATTCTGCTCTTATCATCTATATTTAAAATAAATCACCTACCATAATTTGTGCTAAAATAAATTCCTATGGTAGACAAAAATGCTGGAGAAACTCAGCGGGTAAGGCAGCATCTATAGATTGAAGCATATAGATCTATAGATGCTGCCTCACCCGCTGAGTTTCTCCAGCATTTTTGTCTACCTTCGATTATTCCAGCATCTACAGTTCTTTCTTAAAAACCTCAGATTCCTATGATTATCCCTCTAAAAATGTCCTATCCATGGACATGTCCAAATGTTTCTTATTCATTGTGTACGTCCTCCAGCAGCTAATACCATATAACCTACCTCTGCTTTGTGTAAAAAAGCAAGTTGCCACTCAGGTTCCCTATTAAATCTTCTCCCTCCCCCTTGGCTTAACACCATGTCCTCTGTTACAAAGTAGAGGTATCAAGAACCAAAGCTTTTCTCTGTACCTCGGTACACAGCTTCAGTGGCGCAGCGGTAGAGGTGCTGCCTTATAGCGCCAGAGGCCCAGGTTCGATCCTGGTTACGGGTGCTGGTCTATACTGAGTTTGTACTGTTGTTGAGTTTCTCCCCGTGACCCACGCGGGTTTTCTCCGAGAACTTCGGTTTCCTCCCGCACTCCAAAGACGTGCAGGTTTGTAGGTTAATTGGCTTGGCACAAATGTCAAAACAATCATCCCTAGTGTGTGTATGTGTGTGGGGGATAGTGTTAACGTGCGGGGATCGCTGGTCGGCGCGGACCCGGTGGGCCGAAGGGCCTGCTTCAATAGACAATAGGTGCAGGAGTTGGCCATTCGGCCCTTCGAGGCTGCACTGCCATTCAATGTGATCATGGCTAATCATCCCCAATCAGTTTCCCGTTTCAGCGCTGCATCCCTCAATTAAACCAAACTAAACACACGAGAACAATGTGAACAGATGTATTTATGTATGTATTGTTAGATCTATGTACCACTGTATGTAGCATGTTAGTACCTGCACTAGTGTAAAGCACTTTGGTCAACGAGAGTTGTTTTTAAATGTGCTATAGAAATATAAATTGACTTGATTTAACAAAACTCAGCGGGACAGGCGGCATCTCTGGAGAGAAGGAATGGGTGACGTTTCGGGTCGAGACGATAAGCCTAAACTTGGCGCTGGATCTCTCGGCGTGACGTCCCCTCGTGACTCTCCAATCCTCTCGACCCTCCCTCCCATCCCCGACTCACGGCATCTCTGTCTTTTCCACCTCCCCCCCCTGCAGATCTGCCACAGTAAAAGTGGCGAAATTAACCCGGTCAAAGTTGCCAACCTGGTGAAGGCCTACGTAGAGAAGTACAAGTACGCACGGCGGCACGGCAAGCGGCCGGACGATGCCGGGCTGCAGAGCAACGGCAAGGAGATCGGCAAGCTAGAAAAACACGGCAAAGTCTCGGCGCAGACGTAAACAAAAAAAACCCCCGCAAACCAGAGACAGATTTTATGAGTTACCAGAATTCAATAATCTTTGAGCACCTCCCCTGTGTTTTTTTTTTTTTTTTTTTTTTTTTTTTTTTTTTTCATTTTTAATAAGTGTGAAGATGTTTTTTTTTTAAAAAGACAAAACAATTTTTAGAAATCCATCTGGCATTCCTGAGTTTCCGATCTCAATAGTGGCAGTGCCTGAAGTAGATGCAAGAGACTCGGGACACTTTTAATGAAATGCAGAAAGGGGAGGGGGGGGGGTGGGAGGTGGGGTGGGGGTGGGGTGGCAGAATCATCTTGGATATTTGGACAAAAATACCACTTCTATAAAAACCTGTATACTGTATTTCCCAATTGCTGTACATAGGATTAGAGTCACAGGCAAAGTTTCTCATTTCCTTTCTCATCTGTTAATATTCTGTTTACCTCTCCTGCACATCCCATCCTACATTCTCTCTCGCTCTCTCTCTCTCTCTCTCTCTCCCTCTCTCTCTCTCTCTCTCTCTCTCTCTGTCTCTCACTCTTTCTCTGTCTCTCTCTCTCTCTCTCTATCCCTGTCTCTCTCTCTCTCTCCCTCTGTCTCTCTGTCTCTCTCTCTCTCACTCCCTCTGTCACTGACTCTTTCTGTCTGTCTCTCTCTGTCTGCCTCTCTCTGTCACTCTCTCACTGTCTCTCTGTCTGTCTCTTTTCTCTCCCACTCCCTCTCTCCCCCTTTTTCCCCCTCTCTCTCTCCTCTCTCCCCCCCCCTCTCCCCCCCCCCCTCTCTCTCTCCGACTCCCCCTCACACCTCCTCTGGCCCCTCCACTCTAGTTGTGCATGACACCCCTTTTTGTAGATCAGTGAATTCTATATGTTTGCACTGTCTTTTAACCGGAAATAAATGATATTATTCCACGCTCGGCGACTGAGAGAGATGGGCAGTGTATTAGAGAGGACCCTGTCTGTCCTGGTGATGTCTATGTTATTCGTTACTGTTTTTAAGAAAAAAAAAAAAAGATATATATATATAGTTGAAGACTGCAGGAGAGCATACGAGAACATGTACGTCTTCTCATTTGCACGATTTGAATTGGGTAAGAGGAGGGGATCGAACCTGCGACCACTGCTCTCGGAACACGCTCTCTTCCTGTTTCCTTTAGCCGTTGCTCCTGACGCCATGAACCGGTCGGTCTCTCGAGGCACGGGAGCGGGATGTTGTTTTTTTGTCACCATCACACTGTAATTACTGTTGTAACATTAGTGTTGGCTCTTGGAGAGCAGGTGGGGTTTGGTTGTGGGGGGGGGAGGCTGGAACAAAACAGGTTGGTTTATCCTGTGTCAGAGGGGATCGTACGGTCCTGCATGTCCACCTTCCTGCTGGCTCCCACTGCCCCTTGACCATCTCCCCCCACTTCCATCACACCAGCGACCTACAAGGCACAGAGGCTTGGCTGGCTAACAATTCCCTCCCACTAAAGGGCCTGTCCTGCTTTCAAGACCTAATTCACGACCTTTTTTACCCGTGGCCATTTTTCATCATGCTGGAAAAAACGCCCCGACCTACTTGATGCCACGAGTGCCTACGACCAGCATCACGACCTCGTGACGACCATGCTGCGAGTATGAGTCAAGGGCAAACTCAGCAGAGGTCGTGAATTAGGTGGTGAAAGTGGGACAGTCCCCTAATGCACATAATGCATCCAATTTTCACCCATGTTGAGCTGTGCCCATAAACCAGTCCCCAGCCACCATGGACAAACAAGACCAGTTTGCCGACCGTCCCCACTGACTTTCATTTAGCTGTTTCTTTTATTTATTTTTCCAAGCAAAACGTGTTTCTGATTTTTCTTTTCAATAGCCCTCCTCGCCCGCTTCACCATTTGGTGGGGTGGGGGAATCGCAGGCCCTCTGACATCCGAGTGCCAGAGTTGGCCACTGTCACCCACCTTCCAGGCACCACCATCTCCCCAGTCTGCTGCCAAATCATGTTATAGACATAGGATTGATTGGGGGCCACTTTCTGATCACGTTGGAGCCCTGTTGCCCCCTCCCCCCATCCCCGTCCCTCTCCTGCTCCACGCCCCACCCACGCCGAACAGTCACACGGTACCCCCAGTAGAGCGGGCGGCCCTTTAGCTTCAGCACTCGGCAGCCCCTTGCTAGAACAGTTGTCTGGTGGCTCTGCAAGAAGGCACTGCGGGGGGCTGGCTCACACCACGGACACACACAAAATGCAGCAGTAACTCAGCGGGACAGGCAGCGCATCTGGAGACAAGGAACGGGTGACGCATGGGGTCTGACGAAGGGCCACCTTCATCCTTTTCCCCCAGAGATGCTGCGTGAACCTCTTGAGTTTGAACCGTTTGTGTCGGTCTCTTGGGCTTGACTTGACTTGACTGCCAATATTATGGAAGGGGGGAAGGAGATTTAATTTTTTTTAACTTGAGGCTTACCCTTGTATGTAGTATCATCGCAAGAGAAGGGGTTTGGATGTGTGTGATTTCAGTGTGACAAGTGTATTGGCCATTCTAGTGCTAGGCTGGAGCAAGCCCTTGTCTTAACTATTGTTTGCTGTCTTTTGCTCCTGAATGGATTTGCAAGTATGTATGTATGTGATGAATGAGACGTGTGTCTGATGTACTGGGGCTGCTGAGGTGGGAGGGGGTTAGGGATAGACCGGGTCTCATGCACCCGCTGAGTATATATATATTGATAACTGGGGGTTTTGCTGACCATTTTAAATACTAGATAACCAATCGCTCATTTAGGAAGAGGCAACAATGATGTCCCTCTTTGAGAAATTACAGAATCTCATCATTTAAAAAATAAAAGAAACCATTTTTTAATTAAAAAAAAAAAAAAACGAGCCTCAAGAAAATTGGAGAAATTGTTTTGTAAAACAACTAATTTATTTCAGTTGTTTATATTTGCGGTTGAGGGGGCCCGCCCTAGTGTTTCTGCACTTCTGCCCTGAAGGAGATGAAACTATGAGCAGTATTAGCACAGTTGAAGGTAAGGGGCGCTAAATGTTGGGGACTCGAGTCGCCGGGGGGTGGGTGGGAGATGATTTTAGTCCAGGTTTTATCTCTAATAATCCTTACACAAACTCCTCGCGTCCCCCCAGCAAACTGGCACAGACAACTGCAGGAGTTATACTGTAGGTGCTGGTGTACACTGAAGATGGCCACACAACGCTGGACTAACTCAGCGGGGCGGGCAGCATCTGTGGAGAAAAATGAATGGGTGACGTGCTATGTTTGTGCCATGTACCTTTTTCATACCTCTCGTTCGTTCATTTGCTCTATATATCTCTTGGCATCACCGTCTGCAATCTCTCGTTCTCCTCCCCCCCCCCCCCAATTTCTCTCCCCCCTCCCCCAACTCTCGGTCTGAAGAAGTGTCTCGACCCGGAAACGTCGTTCGTTCCTTTTTCTCCCAGAGATGCTGCCCTGACCCCCCCCCCCCCCCCATACCCATCCCCCGAGTTACTCCAGCTTTTTTGTGCCTGGCCTTCTACGGAGATGGCGATACCTCGACTGCATGTGGTGGGTGCAGGAGTGGGGAGAGCGGGTGGAAGGTTGCCCTCCCGACTCCACAAAGCAAGCGAGTTTTATTACCGCTGTTCCCGGGGGACTCGATGTGATGATGTGCCTCTGATAGCTGGGAGGATGCCTGTGGCACTACCACTGTGCTCGATCAGCCGTGCTAATATTGTAATTATCTGCCTGTTGTTGAGAAATATTGTATAAATAAAAACGAGATTGTTACAGAACACAAGTGCTAGTCTCTTTTAAAATGTCAGATCCAAACACCAGCCCCCAGTTCCTGCCCTACCCTGACTCTGGTTAAATCTGCTGCGTTGGCAGCTTGAGGCATTCTTGTTATTGAGGGAGTGCTGCGTAGGTTCACCAGGTTAATGCCCAGGATGGCGGGACTGACATCTGATGAAAGAATGGGTCGACTGGGCTTGTATTTACTGGAATTTAGAAGGATGAGAGGGTATCTTATAGAAACATATAACATTCTTAAGGGATTGGACAGGCTAGATGCAGGAAAAAAAATCCTGAAGTTGGGGGGAGTCCAGAACCAGGGGTCACAGTTTAAGAATAAGGGGTATGCCATTTAGGACTGAGATGAGG
>NC_073413.1:3153450-3195950 GCF_028641065.1 Leucoraja erinaceus | reverse complement strand
CCGACTAGGAAAAGGGGAGATGCAGCGAGACCTGGGTGCCATGGTACACCAGTCATTGAAAGTAGGCATGCAGGTGCAGCAGGCAGTGAAGAAAGCGAATGGTATGTTAGCTTTCATAGCAAAAGGATTTGAGTATAGGAGCAGGGAGGTTCTACTGCAGTTGTACAGGGTGTTGGTGAGACCACACCTGGAGTATTGCGTACAGTTTTGGTCTCCAAATCCGAGGAAGGACATTATTGCCATAGAGGGAGTACAGAGAAGGTTCACCAGACTGATTCCTGGGATGACAGGACTGTCTTATGAAGAAAGACTGGATAGACTTGGTTTATACTCTCTAGAATTTAGGAGATTGAGAGGGGATCTTATAGAAACTTACAAAATTCATAAGGGGTTGGACAGGCTAGATGCAGGAAGTTTGCTCCCGATGTTGGGGAAGTCCAGGACAAGGGGTCACAGCTTAAGGATAAGGGGGAAAATCCTTTAAAACCGAGATGAGAAGAACTTTTTTCACACAGAGAGTGGTGAATCTCTGGAACTCTCTGCCACAGAGGGTAGTCGAGGCCAGTTCATTGGCTATATTTAAGAGGGAGTTAGATGTGGCCCTTGTGGCTAAGGGGATCATAGGGTATGGAGAGAAGGCAGGTACGGGATACTGATTTGGATGATCAGCCATGATCATATTGAATGGCGGTGCAGGCTCGAAGGGCCGAATGGCCTACTCCTGCACCTAATGTTTCTATGTTTCTAAACAGGAGCACCCGGGCAAAACCACACCTGGGCAGGTGTCTGGGGTTACGGGGAGAAGGTGTTGGGAGGGAGAGGTAGATCAGCCACGATTGAAGGGCGGAGTGGACTTGATGGGCCGAGTGGCCTGATTCTGCTCCGACCACTTCAGAACTTATCAAGGCGCAAGATCCACCGCGATGCCCACACACACGGACTTACCTTCACCACGATCATCTTTTTGTTCCAAGGTTTGCCGTTGGGATCTGGCCAGAGCTCTCCAAAGCACAGCCAGATCGAGTACTGTGGGGAACCACCGGTGGAATTGAGAAAGGCGCACATGTCTGCAAAAGGAGCGTAGAATCTATTAGCAAAAGGATTTGAGTATAGGAGCAGGGAAGGTTCTACTGCAGTTGTACAGGGTCTTGGTGAGACCACACCTGGAGTATTGCGTACAGTTTTGGTCTCCTAATCTGAGGAAAGACATTCTTGCCATAGAGGGAGTACAGAGACGGTTCACCAGACTGATTCCTGGGATGCCAGGACTTTCATATGAAGAAAGACTGGATAGACTCGGCTTGAGAATTTAGAAGATTGAGGGGGGATCTTATAGATACTTACAAAATTCTTAAGTGGTTGGACAGGCTAGATGCAGGAAGATTGTTCCTGATGTTGGGGAAGTCCAATAGTCAATAGTCTCAATAGTCTATTTATTTGTCATTTGGACCCCTGGAGGTCCAAATGAAATGCCGTTTCTGCAGCCATACATTACACACAAATAGACCCCAGACACAACATAATTTACATTTTACATAAATATCCATTAGTGGGAATAACTATTCCATCATTTATGTCCAGAACAAGGGGGTCACAGTTTAAGGATAAGGGGGAAATCATTTAGGACCGAGATGAGAAAAACATTTTTCACACAGAGAGTGGTGAATCTGTGGAATTCTCTGCCACAGAGGGTAGTTGAGGCCAGTTCATTTGCTATATTTAAGAGGGAGTTAGATGTGGTCCTTGTGGCTAAAGGGATCAGGGGGTATGGAGAGGGAGGCAGGGATGGGATACTGAGTTGGATGATCAGCCATGATCGTATTGAATGGCGGTGCAGGCTCGAAGGGCCGAATGGCCTACTCCTGCACCTATTTTCTATGTTTCTATTACTCACTGTCTCTGCTCGCGCCTGTGGTAAGACCAGTTTATTCATCTCCGCCCATCAGAGCTTAGAAGGATGAGGAGGCGGGGGGACCTCATTGAAGCCTATCTGATGAGTGAAAGGCCTGGATAGAGTGGAGGTGGAGAGGGTGTTTCCACTAGTGGGAGCGTCCAGGATCAGAGGCCGTAGCCTCAGGATAAAAGGACGTTCCTTTAGGAAAGAGATCAGGATGCAGGTCTGGAGAAGACGGACAGGTCGCCTTTCATGTCAGGACCCTTTCTTCAAACTGAACATCGAACATTAAACATGGAGCAGCGCAGCACAGGAACACGGTGTTTGTGCCGAACGTGCCAACAAGTCACTGATCTCATCTGCCTGCACATGAGCCATAGCCCTCCAAGACAGACACTAAATGCTGGAGTAACTCAGCGGGACAGGCAGCATCCCTGGAGCGGAGGAATGGGTGAGGTTTCGGGTCGAGACCCTTTCTCAGTCTGAAGGAAGGGTCTCAACCCGAATCGTCACCCATCCCTTCTCTCCAGAGATGCCGCCTGTCCCGTTGAGTTACTCCAGCATTTTGTGTCTGTCTTCGATTTGAACCAGCATCTGAAGTTCCTTCCTACACAACTAACTCCGACATTGATTTTCCAGTCAGACATTAGTGATGTGTTAAGTACTCAGTCATTAGACAACAGGTGCAGGAGTAGGCCATTCGGCCCTTCGAGCCAGCACCGCCATTCAATGTGATCATGGCTGATCATCCCCAATCAGTACCCCGTTCCTATCTTCTCCCCATATCCCCTGACTCCGCTATCTGTAAGAGGTCTATCTAGCTCTTTCTTGAAACTATCCAGAGAACTGGCCTCCATCGCCCTCTGAGGCAGAGAATTCCACAGACTCACAACGCTCTGTGAGAAAAAGCGTTTCCTCATCTCCGTTCTAAATGGCTTACCCCTTATTCTTAAACTGTGGCCCCTGGTTGCTCCTAACTGCATTTCGTTGTCTCTGTACTGTACACTGACAATGACAATTAAAGTTGAATCGGAATCTGAATCTGGTCTGGTTCTGGACTCCCCCAACATCGGGAACATGTTTCATGCCTCTAGCGTGTCCAAGCCCTTAATAATCTTAAATGTTTCAATAAGATTCCCTCTCATCCTTCTAAACTCCAGAGTCGCACTGCAAACCTGGAGCCTGGCTAAGTGAGTGTTGAGGACAGACACAAAAGGCTGGAGTAACTCAGTGGGACAGGCAGCATCTGTCCACGATCTATATTCCCTGCACATCCGTATGCCTATCTAAAATCCCCCTACACTCCATATCTGCCTCCACCACCACCTTTGGCAATGCGTTCCAAGCCCCCTCTACTCTTTGTGAAAAAAAAACTTGCTCGCCACATCTCTATTAAACTTTCCCCTCTCGCCTCACAGCTACGCCCTCTAGTGTTGGACATTTCCACCCTGGGGGAAAAGGTTCTGACTGTCTGCCCCATCTATGCCTCCCATCATTTTATACTTAAAGGTCACCAATCCACGTTCTTCAGAGATGTTGCCCAACCCGCTGAGTGACTCCAGCACTTTGTGTCCATTTCAGTTCAGTTCAGGTTAGTTTATTGTCACGCCTACCGAGGTACAGTGAAAAGCTTTTGTTGCGTGCTAACCAGTCAGCGGAAAGACAGTACGCGATGGCAGTCATGTCATTTGAGTTTAGGAGCAAGGAGGTCCTACTGCGGTTGTACAGGGCCCTGGTGAGGCCACACCTGGAGTATTGAGTGCAATTTTGGTCTCCTCATTTGAGGTAAGGACATTATTGCTCTCGAGGGAGTGCAGCGTAGGTTCACCAGGTTAATTCCCGGGATGGCGGGACTGACACATAATGAAAGAATGGGTCGACTGGGCTTGTATTCACTGGAATTTAGAAGGATGAGAGGGAATCTTACAGAAACATATAAAATTCTTAAGGGGTTGGACAGGTGAGATGCAGGAAAAATGTTCCCCATGCTGGGGGAGTCCAGAACCAGGGGTCACAGTTTAAGAATTAAGGGTAGGCCATTTAGGACTGAGATGAGGAAAAACTTTTTCACCCAGTGAATTGGAAATCTGTGGAATTCTATGCCACAGAAGGCAGTGGAGGCCAATTCACCGGATGTTTTCAAGAGTTAGATTTAGTTCTTCGGGCTAACAGAATCAAGGGATATGGGGAGAAAACAGGAACGGGGCACTGATTTTGGATCAGCCATGATCATATTGAATGGCGGTGCTGGCTCGATGGGCCGAATGCCCAATCTCTGCACCTATATTCTATGTTTCTATGTTTAATTGATTCATTTACAGTGTAATGATACATGATGAGGGAATAAAGTGTAGTGCTGGGTAAAGCCAGTAAAGTCTGATCAAGGATAGCCCGAGGGTCTCCAATGAGGTAGATAGTAGTTCAGCGCTGATCTCTGGTTGTGGTAGGATGGTTCAGTTGCCTGATAACAGCTGGGAAGAAACTGCCCCTGAATCTGGAGGTGTGCGTTTTCACACTTCTTTCACACTTTGTGTAAACCAGCACCTGTAGTTCCGTGTTTCTACTATGTTTAGTTTTAGTTTAGAGTTGAGATACAGCGGGGAAACGGTCCTTTCAGCGCACCTACCAGCGATCCCCACACGCTAACGCTCTCCGCGGGTCGAATTACACTTATACCAAACCAATTAACCTACAAACCTGCTCGTCGCTGGAGAATGGGAGGAAACTCACGGGTGAACGTACAAACTCAGTACAGATAAGCACCCGAAGTCGGGATCGAACCCGGGTCTCTGGTAGCTGGGAGGCAGCGACTCTACCGCTGCGCCACCGTGCCACCTACGTGTTAAAGATTTATACTGGCTGAAGAAGGGTCTCGACCCATAAATGTCACCCATTCCTTCTCTCCATAGATGCTGCCTCGCCGCTGAGTTACTCCAGCGTTTTGTGTCTATCTTCCCACACACACTATTTCCCTGCTGTCTTCAGGTAGAAGGTACAGGAGCCTGAAGACTGCAACGTCCAGGTTCAGGAATATCTACTTCCCCACAGCCATCAGGTTATTAAACTCAACTGAATCAAAACTCTGAACATTAATAGCCCATTATCTGTTTATTTGCACTTTATCGATTTATTTATTCATGTGTGTATATATTTATATAATGGTATATGGACACGCTGATCTGTTCTGTATTCATGCCTTCTATATTCTGTTGTGCTGAAGCAAAGCAAGAATTTCATTGCCCTATCTGCAGGGCCGGATTTAGATGAAGGGAGGCCCTAAACTGTTCCACTTGTGCGGCCCCCTCTGCGTTGGTTTTCAGCGCTGGCGGCGAAGCAGCGACCGGACAGCCATGGCGGCCAAATCCCCCACAATTCAAAGCGAAGGAGAAAGTGCCCAGCGCCGACCAGTTGCCGTTGCAGTGGGCATGCGCAGGGCGGCTGATGATGCGCTGGCTGTGGTTGTGCGCATGTGCAAGGCAGGGCGCAGTAATGCGCATGTGCAAGGCGGCCTGCCGTGCCGGCGGAAGAGGAGCGAGCGGAGCCCGGCGGCCCGGACACGGATAGCGGGAGGAGACGGAGAGAGAGAGATAGAGAGGGGGGCCGCCCAGAGTTGAACGGTAGGTGTCCTGCCTTGGCCGGATGCCCCCTAGATCTCGAGGACCTAAGCTTAAGCTTGTCTAGCTTATACGTAAATCCAGCCCTGCCTATCTGGGACACATGACAATAAACTCCCTTGAATCTTGAATCGATCTAGGCTGCGCCACGCCATGAACGCCACTAACCTCTATTGAAGTCTGCCTGGCTGTAGAGGACCGTGACGTCCCTGTTGGAGATTTGCTGGGGTTCGAGACCGGTGGGATTTTCCCCCATTGACCAGAAGGCCCTGCAGCGGCCGTATCGCCGGGCGATGATGAGGTTGTCCTGCACCTCCACCGTCAGCCCTTGGTCCATGCGTTCCAACATCTGGTTGGTGTACTTGACCTGCTGCTGGTCGCTCATCAAGGTGGAGGCGGTGGTGGGGAAGCGGACGTCGTGCAGGTACGGGAAGTCCGACTGCGAGTTGTAGGAGAAACGCAGGCCGTGGGTGTTCTTCACCACCTCATTCGCTATCCTTCTACCACGGTAGTAGATCGACACCTCAAACTCTGTCACTGCAGGGACACCAGATTCAAAATTAATCTCATGTTGCGTCCTTGGTAGTGTGAGTGAAACTGGAGCACCCGGAGAAAACCCACGCGGTCACGGGAAGAACGTACAAACACCGCACCCATAGGCAGAATCGAACAGGGGACTCTGGCGCTGTGAGGCAGCAGCTCTACCGCTGCACCACTAGTTACGTCCTGCTGTAACTAGATGGGAATATAATCGACCAGCCCCTGCACGGATGGCCGCACAGGGTGAATGTGGAACAAAGGATAGGGACTCACCCAGTTCTTTGTTGGGAAAGTATTCCTTCATCTGCGCCTTGAACTGGGAAGTGCTTGGGATCGCGGTGTTGGGGTCTTCCATCTGTGGGGGCATTGCCCAAGCACCGTCCGGGGCCGTGCCGAGAATACCCACCCCGATCGCACTGGCTTGGCTCGGGTCGAATGGAGGCAGAGCTAGGATTGGGGAACAGTTGGGAATATTGGTGGACAAATTCCCGTGTTCCAGGAGCCTCTGGGCACTGCTTCCTAAAATAAGAGAGGCAATGTTAGATTACAATTTAAACACAAACTTCTTCAAGAGATTCAAGATTCAAGAGAGTAGGACAATGAAATTCTTGCTTTGCTTCAGCACAACAGAACATAGTCGGCATCAATACAAGAACAGATCAGTGTGTCCATATACCATTATATAAATATATACACACATGCATAAATAAACTGATGAAGTGCAAATAAACAGATAATGGGCTATTAATGTTCAGTCTTGTCTGAGCCAAGTTTAATAGCCTGATGGCTGTGGGGAAGCTATAACTCCAGGATAAGCGCTCCACTAAGAAAGCCAAGCCCAAAGCCAGTGTATTATCTAACTGTCTAAATATCTCAACTTACAATAAATAACACTGTATGCAAAAAAACTCAGCTACCTACATATTAATTAGCTCTTTAAAAAAAACTAATCCTGCAGATGCAAGGGTATAGTTGGGGTTCTCAAATGGACATCTCCCTTCACTGATGTTTCGTTGAGATTGACTTGTAGCGGCTGGGCTTGTACACTCTGGAGTTTCGAAGGATGAGAGGGCATCTTATTGAAACATATAAGATTGTTAAGGGTTTGGACACATTAGAGGCAGGAAACATGTTCCCGATGTTGGGGCCCACAGTTTAAGAATCCAGAACCAGGGGCCACAGTTTAAGAATAAGGGGTAAGCCATTTAGAACAGAGACGAGGAAACACATTTTGTCACAGAGAGTTGTGAGTCTGTGGAATTCTCTGCCTCAGAGGGCGGTGGAGGCTGGTTCTCTGGATACTTTCAAGACAGAGCTAGATAGGGCTCTTAAAGATAGCTGAGTCAGGGGATATGGGGAGAAGGCAGGAACGGGGTACTGATTGGGAATGATCAGCCATGATCACATTGAATGGCGGAGCTGGCTCGAAGGGCCGAATGGCCTACTCCTGCACCTATTGTCTAAGGCCAAGGAATCTCCGAGCTGTAAACACTGGTGACACATAACCCCATCCAGACATGGGTAATGCAGTGCGGCACGATGGCGCAGCGGTAGAGTTACTGCCTTATAGCGCTCACAGCGCCAGAGACCCAGGTTCGATCCTAACTACGGGTGCTGTCTGTACGGAGTTTGTACGTTCGCCCCGTGACCTGCGTGGGTTTTCTCCGTGATCTTTGGTTTCCTCCCGCACTCCAAAGACGTACAGATTTGTTGGCTAATTGGCATAAATTAGAAAATTGGAAAAAATTGTAAATTGTCCCTAGTGTGTGTAGGATGGAGTTAGTGTGCGGGGATCGCTGGTCGGTGGGTCAAAGGGCCTGTTTCCACGCTGTACTCTCTAAACTAAACTAAACTAAACTAAACGTGAGTTCCCAAAGAAGAAGCTACAGGGATTCAAAGATCAGAATTCCCTTCACATCCTCCCAAAGCTGAGTCGACCCGAGGGTGGTGATCCGTGGAATTCTTTGCCACAGAAGGCTGTGGAGGAGCCTGTCTGTATGAGGAGAAGGCAGGAGAATGGGGTTGAGAGGGAACGATAGATCAGCCATGATTGAATGGCAGAGTAGACTTGATGGGTTGAATGGCCTAATTCTGCTCCTATCTGTTATGGACTACACCAGTCCCACCTACCTGCGTTTGGCCCAGATCCCGTTAAACCTTTCCTGTCCATGTGGAATCCCCATGCCTGTCTTAAGTACACCACCCTCACTGTGAAATGGAGACAATGGGAACAGTGTTGGGAGACCCCCGATGTGGCGCAGTGGCCCAGAATCAGGAACACAAACAAAACTGTAGGAGCCATTAATTAAGTCAGTATTTTATAGCCATGTCTAACATTTTTAATATTTTAGACAATAGACAATAGGTGCAGGAGTAGGCCATTCGGCCCTTCGAGCCAGCACCGCCATTCAATGTGATCATTGCTGATCATCCCCAATCAGTACCCCGTTCCTGCCTTATCTAGCTCTCTCTTGAAAGCATCCAGAGAACCTGCCTCCACCGCCCTCTGAGGCAGAGAATTCCACAGACTCACCACTCTCTGTGAGAAAAAGTGTTTCCTCGTCTCCGTTCTAACTGGCTTACTCCTTATTCTTAAACTGTGTGTGGCCCCTGGTTCTGGTCTCCCCCAACATCGGTAACATGTTTCCTGCCTCTAGAGTGTCCAAGCACTTAACAATCTTTTAGTTTTTATCTGTCTGTATTTTTGAAGGTGGAATTTGATACATAGAAGGGGTGTGTCTATTTCTAGCAGAGTCTAGCGCAGACTCATAGATTAGGAGTCAGTTGGGTCTCGGAAGGATGGTGAGAATAGTTTTTTAACATTTTCACACACACACACACACGTTAATGAGACAACATACTATTATAAGAAGAAACTTTCATATGATTTATATGACACGAATGGAACTGCGATTTAGAACGGAAAGTGACAGATTATTTCGTCGCTATGTACTACGTCAATAAAATACCAATTAATCAAGAAACAATGTTTAAGAAGGAACTGCAGATGCTGGAAAATCGAAGGTAGACAAAAATGCTGGAGAAATTCTGCGGGTGAGGCAGCATCTATGGAGCGAAGGAAATAGGCAACGTTTCGGGCCAAAACCCTTCTTCAGACTGATGTGAAGGTGGTGGGGGTGGGGGGGGGGGGGGGGGGGGGGGGGGGGGGGGGGGGGGGGGGGGGGGGGGGGGGGGGGGGGAGAAGAAGGGAGTGGGAGGAGCCAGTGGGCTGAGGGAGAGCTGGGAAGGGGAGGAGAAAGCAGGGACTGCCTGAAATTAGAGAAGTCAATGTTCATGCCGCTGGGGTGCAGACTGCCCAAGCGGAATATGAGGTGCTGCTCCTCCAATTTATGGTGGTCCTCACTCTGGCCATGGAGGAGGCCCAGGATAGAAAGGTCGGATTGGGAATGGGGAGTTGAAGTGCTGAGCCACCGGGAGATCAGGTTGGTTATTGCGAACCGAGCGGAGGTGTTGGGCGAAGCGATCGCCAAGCCTACGCCTTGGTCTCACCGATGTAGAGCAGCTGACATCAAGAAACAAATGTTTGGAAGATTCGTTTTTACTATCTTAAGTGTGTCGTGAGGGCGTAAAATATACCTCCTGACCATCCCCGAGGGGTGACGGCTCTCGAAGTTGGACTTTGAGAACGTTGTAAGGACTGCCATTATGAAAAACAAAACCTGAAAAGTCTGAAGAAGGGTCTCGACCTGAAACGTCACCCATTTCCTTTCCCCCCCAGAGGTTTTAGTTTAGTTTACTTTATAGATACCGTGCGGAAACATGCACTTCGGCCAACTCAGTCCAGGGTACCAGCGATCCCATGCACATTACCCCGCACCCACTAGGGACAATTGTTACAAAGCCAGTTAACCTACAAGCGAGCCATCATTGGAGAGTGTGGGGAAACCGAAGGTCTCGGTGAAAACTAGGGACAATTTACAATTTTTATGGAGCCAATTCGCCAACATAGAAACATAGAAACATAGAAATTAGGTGCAGGAGTAGGCCATTCGGCCCTTCGAGCCTGCACCGCCATTCAATATGATCATGGCTGATCATCCAACTCAGTATCCCGTATTTGCCTTCTCTCCATACCCTCTGATCCCCTTAGCCACATCTAACTCCCTCTTAAATATAGCCAATGAACTGGCCTCGACTACCCTCTGTGGCAAAGAGTTCCAGAGATTCACCACCCTCTGTGTGAAAAAAAGTTCTTCTCATCTCGGTTTTAAAGGATTTCCCCCTTATCCTTAAGCTGTGACCCCTTGTCCTGGACTTCCCTAACATCGGGAACAATCTTCCTGCATCTAGCATGGCCAACCCCTTAAGAAATTTGTAAGTTTCTATAAGATCCCCTCTAAATCTCCTAAATTCTAAAGAGTATAAACCAAGTCTATCCAGTCTTTCTTCATAAGACAGTCCTGACATCCCAGGAATCAGTCTGGTGAACCTTCTCTGCACTCCCTCTATGGCAATAATGTCCTTCCTCAGATTTGGAGACCAAAACTGTACGCAATACTCCAGGTGTGGAGTATTATTCAGTTTATTCAACAAACCTGGACGCCTTTGGAGTGTGGGAGGAAACCGAAGATCTCGGCGAAAACCCACGCAGGTCACGGGGAGAACGTGCAAACTCTGTACAGACAGCGCCTGTGGTTCAGGATGGAACCCGGGTCTCTGGCTGTGAGGCAGCAACTCTACCGCTGAGCCACCCTGCCGAGCAAATGCTGCCTGACCCGCTGAGTTATTCTAGCATTTTGTGTCTGTCCTTTGGTGTAAACTAGCATGTGCACAGAATCAACACTCCAGGTACCTGGTGAGTAGTCGAATAACTTCATGTCTTCCAGACTGACCTCGAGAGTTCCCTGTCGGGGGAACAAAATACACCAGTCATTCACACAGATCAGATAAAAGTTTCTACGCATTTCAGAGTGAATTCTCTATGTCCCCTCTTCGTCAGTGGTGGTGCGTCTGTCAGGTTGTTCAGAGCGTCTTTTCTTCCTGAGGAGACTGAAGAAGGTCCATCTGTCTCCTCAGATCCTGGTGAACTTCTACCGCTGCACCATCGAGAGCATCCTTACCAACTGCATCACAGTGTGGTATGGCAACTGCTCTGTCTCCGACCGGAAGGCATTGCAGAGGGTGGTGAAAATTGCCCAACGCATCACCAGTTCCTCGCTCCCCTCCATTGAGTCTGTCCAAAACAAGCGCTGTCTGCGGAGGGCGCTCAGCATCGCCAAGGACTGCTCTCACCCCAACCATGGACTGTTTACCCTCCTACCATCCGGGAGACGCTACAGGTCTCTCCGTTGCTGGACCAGCAGGTCGAGGAACAGCTTCTTCCCGGCGGCTGTCACTCTACTCAACAACGTACCTCGGTGACTGCCAATCACCACCCCCTCCCCCCCAGGACACTCCTCCCACAGGAAAAACACTATGTCTGTATATATGCTAAAGTAAATATTTATTCAAATCATATGCTATGTCGCTCTTCCAGGGAGATGCTAAATGCATTTTGTTGTCTCTGTACTGTACACTGACAATGACAATGAAAGTTGAATCTGAATCTGAGGAGGCCAGGAAGAGATGGGGCTCACCTCAATAACAGCAGGACAGAGCAAAGGGGCCGAATGGCCGTTGAGCTTTAGATACAGTGTGGAACAGGCCCTTCGGCCTGCTGAACCCACGCCAGCCATTGTTTAGCTTATTGTCACGTGTACCGAGGTACAGTGAAAAGCTTTTGTTGCGTGCTATCCAGTCAGCTGAAAGACAATACACGATTACAATCGAACCATCCACAGTGTAGATACATGATGAGGGAATAATGTTTAGTGCAAGGTAAAGCCAGCAAAGTCTGATCAAGGATAGTTCCAAGGTAGACAAAAATGCTGGAGGAACTCAGCGGGTGAGGCAGCATCTATGGAGCGAAGGAATAGGTGACGTTTCGGGTCTCGACCCGAAACGTCACCTATTCCTTCGCTCCATAGATGCTGCCTCACCCGCTGAGTTTCTCCAGCATTTTTGTCTACTTTCAATTTTTCCAGCATCTGCAGTTCTGTCTTAAAGGATAGTCCAAGGGTCACCAATGAGGTAGATTGTAGTCCCGGACTGCTCTTTGGTCGTGATAGAATGCGAAGTAAAGGGCCTGTCTCACTTCCACAACCCAATTCACGACCTCTGCCGGGTTTGCCCTCGACTCATACTCGCAGCATGGTCATCACATAAACATAGAAACATAGAAATTAGGTGCAGGAGTAGGCCATTCGGCCCTTCGAGCCTGCACCGCCATTCAATATGATCATGGCTGATCATCCAACTCAGTATCCCGTATCTGCCTTCTCTCCATACCCCCTGATCCCCTTAGCCACAAGGGCCACATCTAACTCCCTCTTAAATATAGCCAATGAACTGGCCTCAACTACCCTCTGTGGCAGAGAGTTCCAGAGATTCACCACTCTCTGCGTGAAAAAAAAGTTCTTCTCATCTCGGTTTTAAAGGATTTCCCCTTTATCCTTAAGCTGTGACCCCTTGTCCTGGACTTCCCTAACATCGGGAACAATCTTCCTGCATCTAGCCTGTCCAACCCCTTAAGAATTTTGTAAGTTTCTATAAGATCCCCTCTCAATCTTCTAAATTCTAGAGAGTATAAACCAAGTCTATCCAGTCTTTCTTCATAAGACAGTCCTGACATCCCAGGAATCAGTCTGGTGAACCGTCTCTGCACTCCCTCTATGGCAATAATGTCCTTCCTCAGATTTGGAGACCAAAACTGTACGCAATACTCCAGGTGTGGTCTCACCAAGACCCTGTACAACTGCAGTAGAACCTCCCTGCTCCTAAACTCAAATCCTTTTGCAATGAAAGGATTTGAGGTCGTAGGTAGGTCGTAGGTCGTAGGTAGGTCGTCATGCTAGTCGTAGGTACTCGTGGCATCATGTAGGTCGGGGCGTTTTTTCAACATGATGAAAAATGTCCACGAGTATAAAAGGTCGTGAATTAGGTCGTGAATTAGGCCGTGAAAGTGGGACAGGCCCTTAAGGGACAATCTAAGAGGAGTTTCAGAAGATCATAGTTAAATTAAGAAGTGTTACTGTGGGAGTAGAGATTTAAGTGTGTGGAGCGATTGTAATGTGAGTTTGTAGATCTGCTTCTGTGGCCGGCACGCAAATAGTCGCCCGAGTTGGGCGCCATCTTGGAAACAAAATGGTGGCATGGCCTTGCAGTACCGTGTTTGGAGGAGCGGGCAAGGAGGCGTGGTCAACTTCCACCGCAGAGCTGACGTGGTCTTCATCCTCTTCAGTGCTGGCTCTCGCCTCTTGGTCTTTGGAGAGAAAAGAAACATTTTATATTCGTTTCGTTTAGGGACACAGCGCGGAAACAGGCCCTTCAGCCCCAACCGAGTGCCCGTTCGCGGTACCCACTGAATGCCCGTTCACGCTCGTTCCTTGTCGTTTATCCCGCTCTCCTGCCCGCCAGGGGAAATTTTACAGAAGCCAATGAACCGACCACCCTGCACGACATGCCCGGAGCGTGGGAGGAAACCGGAGCACCCAGAGGAAACCAGGTCACAGGGAGAGCGCACAAACTCCGCATAGACAGTGCCACGGGTGTTTCACAGAGGAAGAGGTTCCTCCAACCTCATCTACTGCATCCGCTGCTCTAGGTGTCAGCTGATTTACATCGGGGAGACTAAGCGTAGGTTGGGCGATCGTTTCGCCGAACACCCCCGCTCAGTCCGCAATAACCAACCTGACCTCCCGGTGGCCCAGCACTTCAACTCCCCCTCCCATTCCAAATCCGACCTCTCTGTCCTGGGTCTCCTCCATTGCCAGAGTGAGCAACAGCGGAAATTGGAGGAACAGCACCTCATATTCCGCCTGGGGACCTTGCGTCCGGATGGCATTAACATTGAATTCTCCCAATTTTGCTAGCCCTTGCTGTCTCCTCCCCTTCCTTAACCCTCTAGCTGTCTCCTCCCACCCTCCCCCCCGCCCTCGGGCTCCTCCTCCTCCCCTTTTCCTTCCTTCTCCCCCCCCCCCACCCCCCATCAGTCTGAAGAAGGGTTTCGGCCCGAAACGTCGCCTATTTCCTTCGCTACATAGATGCTGCTGCACCCGCTGAGGTTCTCCAGCAATTTTTTGTACCTTCGATCTTCCAGCATCTGCAGTTCCTTCTTGAACACAAGAGGTCTTAAGTTTCTGGTGCCTTTCCCCACAGTGGACATTTTTGATTCTGCTGTGGGGGGACGTTTGTGTTGAACTCTATAATATGTTGTGTCCATTTTCTGTATTTTTTAAAACTTTTTCTCTGGTTTGTATAGAAACTTATTATCTATTTTATGTAAAGCACTTTGGTGTCAATGCGAGTTGACTTAAAATGTTTTATATAAATAAAACTTACTTACTTACTTACTTACTACCACATGGAGTGCAACAAAGGTCGCACATGCCCAGCCTCAAATATCGCAGAAACAGGCCCTTCAGCCCAACTCACCATGGTTGACCAAAATGCCCAGCTTCATCACAGTTTCTTCCCAGCTGTTATCAGGCAACTGAACCATTCTCCCAGCAACCAGAGAGCAGTGCTGAGCTACCATCTACCTCATTGAAGACCCTCAGACCATACTCGATCTTGCACTACACATTAATCACAATATTCGCTTTCTCACGTATCTGAACACTCTGGATTGTAATCGTGTATTGTCTTTCCGCTGGCTGGTTAGCAGGCAACAAAAGCTTTTTACTGTACCTCGGTACACGTGACAATATTACCAAACTCAACTTGCAGTTGTACAGGGTCTTGGTGAGACCACACCTGGAGTATTGCGTACAGTTTTGGTCTCTAAATCTGAGGAAGGACATTATTGCCATAGAGGGAGTACAGAGACGGTTCACCAGACTGATTCCTGGGATGTCAGGACTGTCTTATGAAGAAAGACTGGATAGACTTGGTTTATACTCTCTAGAATTTAGAAGATTGAGAGGGGATCTTATAGAAACTTACAAAATTCTTAATGGGTTGGACAGGCTAGATGCAGGAAGATAGTTCCCGATGTTAGGGAAGTCCAGGACAAGGGGTCACAGCTTAAGGATAAGGGGGAAATCCTTTAAAACCGAGATGAGAAGAACCTTTTTCCACACAGAGAGTGGTGAATCTGTGGAACTCTCTGCCACAGAGGGTAGTTGAGGCCACAGTTCATTGGCTATATTTAAGAGGGAGTTAGATGTGGCCCTTGTGGCTAAGGGGATCAGGGGGTATGGAGAGAAGGCAGGTACGGGATACTGAGTTGGATGATCAGCCATGATCATATTGAATGGCGGTGCAGGCTCGAAGGGCCGAATGGCCTACTCCTGCACCTAATTTCTATGTTTCAATGTCTAACTCTTAGCAAGTCCCATCCACCTGTTTTTGGGCCTACATCCCCCTTTATCCTAACCCTGTCCAAATATAGCCTTTAAATGCAGTAGTTGTACCCGCCTCTCTGGCATTCACTGGCAGCCCGCTCACACATCCGTTACTCCACCCTCTGCACAAAATGGTTGTCCCTCAGGACCCCTTTCAATACGATACAATACAACTTTATTTATCCCAGGCGGGAAACTGATCTGCCAAGTCATACAAACATCAAATACATGAAACATTAAATTAAAGTGACTAGTGGAAAGGATTGGGGATGTGTAAAGATTTGGAGGGGGGGGGGAGAGGGAGGGGTTGGAGAGGGGAGTCAGTCTCAGTCTAACTCACGACAGAAGGTGGGGGGTTTTAAAGTTTGATAGCCGCAGGGAAGAAGGATCTCCTGTGGCGTTGTGTCCTGCATCTTGGTTCATCTTACCCGTCTCACATTGAAGCTGTGGGCAGAGCAGAGTTGCTGCCTCACAGCGCCGGAGACCTGGGTTCGATCCCGATTACGGGTGCAGTTTGCACATTCTCCCCGTGAACACGTGGGTTTTCTCCGGGTGCTCCGGTTTCCTCCCACTGCCCAAAGACCTACAGGTGTGCAGGTTAATTTGGCATCGGTAAAAATTGTGAAATTGTCCCCAGTGTGTAGGATAGTGCTGGTGTACTGGTCGGCATGGACTGGGTGGGCCGAAGGGCCTGTTTCCGCACTGTATCTCTAAACTAAACAATGGCCTTTAGTTTTAGACGGTGGCAAAAAAGACTGTGGCCATCCAAGTTATTTATGACCCCCGTGATGTTATGGATCTCATAAGGTCTCTCCTCAGTGTCTTATACTCTGGGATAGATGCCCCAGACTCTCCTCATAACTTCATACATCCAGTTGTGGGAATATTCTTTGCTGCTCCCTGTCCAGCTTCATGGCATCTTTCCTATAGAATATAGTCACAAAGTGCCGGAGTGACTCAGCGGGTCAGGCAGCATCTCTGGAGAAAAGGAATAGGTGACGTTTCGGGTCGAGACCCTTCTTCAGACCCGAAATGTCACCTATTCCTTTTCTCCGGAGATGCTGTCCGACCTGCTGAGTTACTCCAGCTTTTTGTGTCTGCCTTCGGTTTAAAGCAGCATTCCTACACAATCAGCCTGGCAGAGGTCAGCGTGCCAGACTACCACGGCACCTCCCGTGTCGGCGGGCTTGGTGATAATGTCGGGGTTGCTGCAGAGTGAGCGGAGGGCTGTACCTTCAGAGGGGGAGAGGCTAGAGTAGGTAAGGGGAGTGGAAAAGTTAAAACAGTTGATATGCAGTCGGTAGCTAAGGCCCTGTCCCACTTGGCTGTCATTTGCGTGTAATTTACGCGACATCATTTACGCGTCACGACGAGCACGTCGTGACACAATAGACAATAGGTGCAGGAGGAGGCCATTCGGCCCTTCGATCCAGCACCGCCATTCAATGTGATCATCCCCAATCAGTACCCCGTTCCTGCCTTCTCCCCATATCCCCTGACTCCGCTATCTTTAAAAGCCCTATCTAGCTCTCTCTTGAAAGTATCCAGAGAACCGGCCTCCACCACCCTCTGAAGCAGAGAATTCTTAAGGCTCACCACTCTCTGTGAGAAAATGTGTTTCCTCGTCTCAGTTCTCAAGGAGATGCGATGTGATGCGTGCATGTGATTCACGTGATGGTGCGCATGGTGCATGATGACATAGGCAGTGACGCGCGGCGTCCCAGGATTTTGTGATCCTTTGCGCGCGCATCTGCGTGAGGTGCAAATGACGGCCAAGTGGGACAGGTCCTTTAGAAATGAAAAGGTCTAAAGAGGGTGGAAGGCCGTCTGGAGGAGTCCAGGGGGAGAGGGACTGGTGGACACGGGGGAAGGGGTCATCACTGGGCGATGAGGACTTCTCCTCATAGAAAAAGGCACGGAGGAGGAGGCGATGGCAGAAAAGCTCCATGTCGTGGTGGGCCCCGAACTCGTCGAGATGGGAACAGAGGGGAACGAAGGTGTAGCCTCTGTTGTGGACTTTCAGTCTGAAGAAGTGTCTCAAACCGAAATGTCACCCATCCCTTTTCTCCAGAGATGCTACCTGACCCGCCGAGTTACTCCAGCACTTTGCGCCTCTCTTCGGCATAAACCAGTATCTGCAGTTCCTTTCTGCATAGACTGTGACTACAACTGCACAAAATACTTTGTGGTCTCACCAACATTTTGTTACGTTCCCATCACATCTGTGGCACCTGCAGGAGAGTCTCTTTCCCTGCCATCTCTTGGGTATAGTTTCACTTTTAGAATTCGTCCTAACCTCCAACCTCTGCCAAGCAGAAGTGTTTAGTCTGCTCCTCTCCCTGCTGCCTTTGTCACTGTGTCCGGCTGTGTCTAGTGGCGCAGCGCTAGAGTTGCTGCCTCACAGCGCCGGAGACCCGGGTTCGATCCCGACTACGGGTGCTGCCTGTACGGAGCTTGTACGTTCTCCCCGTGACCTGCGTGGGTTTTCTCTGGGATCCTCCCACATTCTAAAGACGTTTGTAGGTTAATTGGCTTCTGTAAATTGTCCCTAGTGTGTATATATATATATATATATATATATATATACATATATATAGATAGCCACAAGCACACACGCACAATGCCATGACTAATAACACTATTGATGTACAGAGGTATCTTGGAGTCCATATTCATTACTCTCTGAAAGTGGCAACACAACATGTGGGGTGGCACAGCAGTAGAGTTGTTGCCTCACAGCGCCAGAGACCCGGGTTTGATCCCGACTACGGGTGCTGTCTGTACGTTCTCCCCGTGACCTGCGTGGGTTTCCTCCGAGATCATTGGTCTCCCCCCACACTCCAAAAGACGTGTGGGTGTTGTAAGTTAATTGGCTTGTTATAAGTGTAACATTGTCCCATCCATTGCAGGTAGGATCGCGTTAACATGCAGGGATCGCTGGTCGGATAGCGTTAATGTGCGGGGATCGCTGGTCGGTGCGGACACGGTGGCCCTTCAGCCCAGCGATCCCCGCCTATCCCTAAATGAAATCTAAACTGGATAGACTTGTAAAGAAGGCATATAGTACGCTTGCATTCATACCATGGTGGTGGCATTGAGTACAAGAGACTGTCCTATGTCGAAAGAATGGAGCGACTGGGCTTGTATACACTGGACCCTACTAGCAAAAAGTCTCTGATCGGGTATACAACATTACTGAACCATGAGCGCAATGATAAACTTTTAAAAAAAAAGATACACACACACAAATCTTTCTGACACTCATAATCGTTTTAATATTTTAGGGCCCTTTTGCGTTGGCTTTTCAAAACAATTCATCACACAAGTGCATCAGTCTTGACATATTGCACCCACTAACATTCTTCCCAAAAATAAGCACTACCACCTCATATTCAGCCCCTTCCCTGAAGCAACCTTAAGCAAAGATCCTATAGCGCGCAAGATGAAAAAGATGTAGTACGGTCATGGGCAGATTCGTGGGTAATTTAAGGCCCCATTTCCGTAACCGGCTTCCGTCTCCGCACCAAAGATCCCGTAGCGGAGCGAAGATACTAGTGCGGAGACGGAAGCCGGTTACGGAAACATCCTCGTAAAAATAAAAGTTATTTGGTTAAATTCATCTCATTTTCAGAATTTTAATTTATTAACACAAACTGTTCCTCCGCAACGTTGATTACACTGCGAGTCGGGTCGGGTCGGGTTATGGAAATGGATGAAAAAAAGGCCCATGTTCCGCTCCGTTGCGTACTGCACGTCAGCCCATTGCATTTAGCAGGAGTGGTCTATCTTGCTCCGCTATAGGATCTTTGACTTTAAGGGCCTGTCCTACTTGGCGATTTTTTTCGGTGACTGACTGTCATTGACTGACGTGTCAGGTCACCGAAAAATATGATTTTTTTTTGTCGCCCGCTGGATTTTGAAATGTTCAAAATCTTTTGGCGACACTGGTATGATGCCGGCAGTTGCCGGAAAAAAAATCGCCAAGTGTGACAGGCCCTTTAAAGAATTAAATCAAATCCTTGAACATATCTGTTTTAATGAGCGTGCATAGTACTACCACCAGGCTATCCAGTTCAATAGGCTTTCCATTGATTCTATTACTCTCTGTATTAAATATCTGTGTGGGATCACTTAGAACCAGCACCTTGGCAGTAACACGATTTAAAAATTATTAAAATATTGAGGAAGCTGGTCATGGTCACAGCAACGGGGTACTGATTGGGGATGATTAGCCATGATCACATTGAATGGTGGTGCTGGCTCGAAGGGTCAAATGGCCTACTCCTGCACCTATTGTCTAATACGAGGTCCATTTAAAATCGAACGAGGTATGACCTCACCCTCAACTCCTGCCATCATAATAAGGTGAGCCTTGCAAACGAGCAGATGGAGAGGTGGAGAGTGCTTGACCCTATTGGAGAATTGGGTGGCATAGTTGTTGTCTTACAGCATCAGAGACCCGGGTTCGATCTTGACTATGGATGCTGACTTTACGGAGTCTGCATGTTCTCCCCCGTTTCCCCGGGTGCTCCGGTTTCCTCCCACACTCCGGTTTTGTGGGTCAACTTGGCTCCAGTAAAAAAATAAATTGCGAATCGTCCCCAGTGTGTAGGATAGTGCTGGTGTACGGGGTGATCGCTGGCGAGTATGGGCTTGATGGGCCGAATGGGCCTGTTTCTGTGCTGCGTCTCCAAACTAAACAAGTTGTTTGTTTGAGATAACTCGCTTTGGTTCTGATAGTCACGAAGGGGCCAAGCCAGCTCCATCCATGACCCACAAGCTCAGAATGTGGCCTTCAGTCAGCATGAATATTTCACGTCACATGATGATTCCTGGGATGTCAGGACTTTCATATGAAGAAAGACTGGATAGACTCGGCTTGTACTCGCTAGAATTTAGAAGATTGAGGGGGGATCTTATAGAAACTTCCAAAATTCTTAAGGGGTTGGACAGGCTAGATGCAGGAAGAGTATTCCCGATGTTGGGGAAGTCCAGAACTAGGGGTCACAGTTTAAGGATAAGAAGGAAGTCTTTTAGGACTGAGATGAGGAAATCATTTTTCACACAGAGAGTGGTGAATCTGTGGAATTCTCTGCCACAGAAGGTAGTTGAGGCCAGTTCATTGGCTATATTTAAGAGGGAGTTAGATGTGGCCCTTGTGGCTAAAGGGATCAGGGGGTATGGAGTGAAGGCAGGTACAGGATACTGAGTTGGATGATCAGCCATGATCATACTCGAAGGGCCGAATGGCCTACTCCAGCACCTATTTTCTATGTTTCTATGAAGGATTTATATCCCTCTGCTGACCACAATGCCATTCAATTTTGCAACAGGCCCTCCGCTTTACGTTGACTGGACGTGCGATAGCCCCTGCTCGTCAGTGCTTCATTCTCGTCGAGGTCGATGGAGGGATAGCCCAGTTGTCGGGGGACACCGGAGGTCAGAGGGGCCCACGTTGAGAACAAAACTGCAAAGATGTACAGGTTTGTAGGTGAATTGGCTTGGGCGTATGCGTAAATTGTCCCAGGCGTGTGTAGGATAGTGTTAGTGTGCAGGCGATCGCTGATCGGCGCGGGCCGAAGGGCCTGTTTCCGTGCTGTATCTCTAAACTAAACTAAAAGGGGACCATTGGTCGGTGCCTTTTATGTAGCGACTCTTTGCATACCGTGTGAGTGCAGAACAACAGGTCTCACTGCGACATGTCACCTGTGACAATAAAATATCTCTCATTCATTCAGTAATTTCACAATGTAGGTATGTTATAAAACTTACCTTCAGCGGCGCTGCAGTTCTGCCACTGGCCGTGTGCGCGACTTTAGTGCCTTTGTGGGGGGGCGGGATTAAAATGTCATTTTCTCCTGCCTGGCCGAGATATATTTTCTCGGGCTGCTACCTGATGCTGAAAAATCGTTCCGACTGCCTTTCTCTGAATTTTTTTTTAAAAACAATTTAATCCCTGGAGTAAGATAAAAATCTACTTCTAACGCCGTCAACGGGACGGATCTCACGTAGGGGACAAAACATAAGGTAAGTCGTCTATTTTACATATAATCTTGCATTTTAGGATTACTTTAATCAAAATTTCATTGGCGAAAATGTGATTATGTAAATATACGAACCGGCAGTGTTTTTCCTGCCGATATGGGGTTTAAATTCACCGCAACCGCAACGTTCCAATCGATCTCGTTCCACATAAACCAACTCACAAGATGATTTAAATGGCCATTAATTTACAGGAATTAATCACTAAATTCCTTCCATTTGGCTTGACAATGAGATTTAAAAATCATGTTATATTGTGAATTCTTGTGTGAATGTTATTTGGACACTTAAACTATTTTAAAATGTTAACCTTTTCTTAATAAATGGATAGATGTTTAGATCTAGTAATTGAATTTTGGAATTAGCTACAATTAGGTAACTAACTAATTATATGCTTTAATTTCAGGTCATCCAAGTAAGATTGTTTCATATTTGTTTCAGAATGCTTCAATCTATAAATAACTGAAACATTCATTCAGTTCGCTTAATTTTTAAGAAAGTTATGGGCTTTTGACTGTCCTCGATCACAGCTTTTGAGTTAAGTCAATGGAAAAGCAATAGGGAACAAGATGCTGATTTCAGAGTATCAAATTGGCCATAACGTTTTTAATACTGAAGATATGAAAGTGAAGTAGGTGTCAAATTAAACTTCTTTTTATGCTTTATCTGTTGGGATAAATTGCAGACTTGATTTTTAAAATCTCAAAAGTTTGTAACATTGCTACACAATGCTGTCGGCCCCAGTTCATAAGTTTGATAAACCCATTATACCATAGCCTTGACAACTACCATCAGGGTCTCGACCCAAAACGTCTCCTATTATTTTTCTTCAGAGATGCTGCCCGTCCCGCTGAGTTACTCCAGCATTTTGTGTCTATCTTGGGTTTAAGCCAGCATCTGCAGTTCCTTCCTGCACACACACAAACCATCTGATGGGTTTGAACCGAGGTGCTTAACCGTCACATAATATGAGTCCAGATATAACATTGACGTGAAGAGCTAATAGACTGCTGGTCCTCCTCATCAATGGCTTGCAGTTGGGTTCTGCTCTACCATTGTATCCCAGTGAGTTCACTGGGGCTGAGACTCCCAATTGTGGCGCCACTCCCTCGGTGGGCCCTCACAGCCGCAGTTCCAGCATGTTGCCATCGGCTGCGGCGAGGCGGGCCGGGGGCTTTGCCCGGGAGGACGAGAGGCGGGGTCGGAAGGCGGCGCGGCGGAGTCTCTCCCGCGCGGGCTGCCGCCTCCGCCGCCCCGACTGTGCCGCGAGTTGCTCCCGCGCGGCGTCCCGCTGCTGCTGCACGACTGCCGCCTGCTGCCTTGCAGCGTCCCTCTGCTGCTGCACGACTGCCGCCTGCTCCCTTGCAGCGTCCCGCTGCTGCTGCACGACTGCCGCCTGCTCCCTTGCAGCGTCCCTCTGCTCCTGCATGACTGCCGCCTGCTCCCTTGCAGCGTCCCTCTGCTCCTGCATGAGCACCGCATGCTCTCTTGCGGCATCCCGCTGCTCGCGGGCCTTAGCCGCATGCTCTCGCTGCAGCAACGCCCCCTCCCGAGCGGCGTCCCGCTGCTCCTGCATGACTGCTGCCTGCTCCCGTGCAGCGTCCCGCTGCTCCTGCATGACTGCCGCATGCTCTCTTGCAGCGTCCCGCTGCTCCTGCACGACTGCCGCCTGCTCCCTTGCAGCGTCCCGCTGCTCCTGCACGACTGCCGCCTGCTCCCTTGCAGCGTCCCGCTGCTCCTGCACGACTGCCGCCTGCTCCCTTGCAGCGTCCCGCTGCTCCTGCATGACTGCCGCCTGCTCCCTTGCAGCGTCCCGCTGCTCCTGCACGACTGCCGCCTGCTCCCTTGCAGCGTCCTGCTGCTCCTGCATGACTGCCGCATGCTCCCTTGCAGCGTCCCGCTGCTCCTGCACGACTGCCGCCTGCTCCCTTGCAGCGTCCTGCTGCTCCTGCATGACTGCCGCATGCTCCCTTGCAGCGTCCCGCTGCTCGCGGGCCAGAAGCGCCCGCTCCCGGCTGACGGCCAGCAGAGCTCTGCCGGGACCCCCCTGCATCTCCACGCAGCCGCGCAGGCCCCGAATGGCCTCCTCCTGAGTCTCCAGGGAGGTGGACACACGGTCCATCAGCCGCTGCAGCGCTACGGCCTGGTTGCCCGCTGACACCGAGCTCCGCATCGCCTCCATGCTGGAGCTGATGTTGCCCTGGCCCGACAGGATCTCCTGTGCCAGGTTGGAGACGGACGCCTCCAAGCTCCTGCCCATCTCGCACACCCCGACCGACAGGTTGGACAGCGAGCCCAGCATCTGGCCCTGCATCTGCACCAGCCTCCTCTTGAACATTTCCCTGTCGCTGCCCTCCCTCGAATCCTCCGCCGCCGTGCTACTGTGCGGACTCTCCCTCCAGGCAACCTGCGCGGCGGGCTCCATTCCACCCCGCAGCCCGCTGGCGCCTGGCTTCACGGGTTCCTCCAACGGCGTTTCCTCCACCTTCACAATGGCGGTGATGGAGGCGCTGCGCGGGGAGGGATGGCATCCCGCGCAGACCCCTTCCCCCTCCATATCTTCCTCAGACACCTCCTCCTCCTCCTCATCTTCCCCCGGCTTCAGTATCCGGTCAGTTGAGGATGTCGGCGAGTTCCCCTCGGGATAGTCTGCAAAGAGAGAAAAAAGCTTGGCGACTTTGCGTGAAAGGAGAGTAGCCAAGAGCGCACATCCTTGGGTGGGAAATGATTCCACCCGGGAGATGAGAGAAAGACCAGCAGGATTTGATTTCCTCTGTGGTAGTTGAGGCTCGGGGATTGGGAGCCAGGGGATGGATCTGTTCCTCCTACCCACGTCAGGCTCCGCTCCTCTGACCGCGCCGGCCAGCATTCACTGGAAGACTTTGTCCGCAAGACAAAGGGGAAGGTCTTTTTTTAAGGAGGGCGCCAATGCAAGAGTTCTCCACGTGATCTGTGCTCGTGTCAGTTTGACTGTGCCTGACCATGGGAGCCATAGTGTGTGTGTGTGTGTGTGTGTGTGTGTGTGATTGCTGTGTGTGTGATTGTGTGTGTGTGTGTGTGTGTGTGTGTGTGTGTGTGTGTGTGTGTGTGTGTGTGTGTGTGTGTGTGCGCGCGTACGTGTGTGTGTGTGTGCGCGCGCGCGTGTGATTGCCGGATGTGCGAGTCAGTGCACATCAACAGGAGGGGTGCAAGTAGTTCGGAGAGTAACAAGCTGAAAGGAGGTACATTTGAGGTGCAGCTCAAAGTGTCGAAATATCTACAGATTTCACCGCAACTCAAGTCGCCTGGAATAAACATCGGCAGCGACTCGCTCCGGACCGGCCACACACCGACAAAGCACGCCGACGCCTTTACCTCCGCAGTGGGTTAGAAAGTTTGGCATATCCCCAACAACTCTCACCGACTTCTGCAGATGCATCGCTGCCTGCTTTGGGAACACGCTCCATCCGAGACTGCAAGAAAATTGCAGAGTTGTGGACGCAGCAGCCCAGACCTTCACGCAAACCAACCTCCGTCCATTGACAGTGTGGGCTTGGCCTCCAATCTACCGCATTGGAGACCTTGGACCTATCTTTAAGAAAGAACTGCAGATGGTGGAAAAATCGAAGGTAGACAAAAATGCTGGAGAAACTAAGCGGGTGAACCAGCATCGACGGAGCGAAGGAATAGGTGACGTTTCGGATCGAGACCATTCTTCAGACCTTGAAGAATTTTGTCCTGATTAAAGGGAGGGGCCAGACCACCAGGTCCCGGAATATCGGTGGCGGAATTGTACTTAAAGGCAGATTACCTGACTATTACAACACTGATTCCTCTGGGGGACTTGAAGTGCTCCTGTGTGGCTGCCCACTTGCCACGTTGCAAGACACCTTGGGATATCATGACAGGGATGTGGAATGTGCTACAGAAATTCAAGTCTTCAAGAAGAAGGTTGAGTATGAAGTTACTCACCGGTGCTCTGGATCTCGTAGACCAAGTGTGGGTCATGGGGGTCGCTCCTGTTGTCACGTACTCTGCGGAAATGCTTCTTCCGTGCTAAGGCACTTCGAAAGTTTCTCTTCCACACAGGAGGGTTTGGAACATCGATTCCCGGTTTGTAGCGGCCACTTGCTGTTGCCCAAGCCTGCGGAGCAGACAAAGTGTGTTAATCCATATCCCCCTCGTCGTAAATACAGCCAAAGACTATGGGGGTGAAGGCAGGAACGGGGTACTGATTGGGGATGATCAGCCATGATCACATTGAATGGCGGTGCTGGCTCGAAGGGCCAAATGGCCTACTCTTGCTCCTATTGTCTATTGTCCATACCACTACAAAACTGCATTGCGCTTTCTTAAGATGGAGGGATTTAACATTACTTCCCAACTGGCCGGCAGCAGCATAATCAAGGACCAGTTTCACACCCGCTGAGTTACTTCAGCACTTTGTGTCTTTTTCATAAGTTCATCAAGGGGATCTATAACAGTCGCTGCCTCAAAAAGGCCGGCAGCATCATCAAGGACCCACAACACCCGGGCCACACACTCATCTCCCCGCTACCTTCAGGTAGAAGGTACAGGAGCCTGAAGACTGCAACGACCAGCTTCAGGAATAGCTACTTCCCCACAGCCATCAGGTTATTAAACTCGGCTTGGACAAAACTCTGAACATTAATAGCCAATAATCTGTTTATTTGCACTTTATCAGTTTATTTATTCATGTGTGTATATATTTATTCAATGGTATATGGACACACTGACCTGTTCTGTATTCGTGCCTTCTATGTTCTGGTGTGCTAAAGCAAAGCAAGAATTTCATTGTCCTATCAGGGACACATGACAATAAAACTCTCTTGAACTCTTGAAGTTAGTTAGGTTAATTTTCGTATCTATTCTCTCTCCCTTTCCTTGCATTGGTGAACTCGTGCTACCTCGGCAAGGCCAGCAGCATAATCAAGGACGAGTCGCACCCCGGTCACTCCCTCTTCTCCCCTCTCCCATCAGGCAAGTGGTGCAGAGGTGTGAAAACGCACACCTCCACATTCAGGGACAGTTTCTTCCCAGCTGTCATTAGGCAACTGAACCATCCTATCACCAGCTAGTGAGCATTCCTGAGCTGCTATCTTCCTCGCTGGAGACCCTCGAACTCTCTTTAATCAGACTTTACCGTACACTAAATGTTATTCCCTTTATCCTGCATCATTACACTGTGGACAGCTCGATTGTAATCATGTCTGGTCTTTCTGCTGACTGGTTAGCACACAAAGAAAAGCCATTCACTGTACCTCGGTACACGTGACAACATACTAAACTAAACTAATTATTAAGTCTAATTATTAAATCTAAATCTAAACTAATTATTAAATCTCGGAAAAAAAATGTAGTTACAAATGTATTGAAGAAAACCCCCTCCCGCTGATGCTGGAAATCTGAATGCTTAGTAAGGTCATAGAGTGGTACAGTGTGGAAACAGGCCCTTGGGTCCAACTTGCCCTCTCCAGCCAACGTGTCCCAGCTACACTAGTCCCACCTGCCTGCACTTGGTCCATATCCCTCCAAACCTGTCCTATCCATGTACCTGTCTAACTGCTTCTTAAACATTGGGATGGTCCCAGCCTCAACTGCCTCCCCTGTCAGCTTGTTCCATATACCCACCATCCTTTGTGTGAAAAAGTTACCCCTTAGATTCCTATTAAATCTTTTCCCCGTCACCTTAAACCTATGTCCTCTGGTCCTCGATTCCCCTACTCTGGGCAAGAGACTCTGTGCATCTACCTGCTCTATACCTCTCATGATTTTATTCACCCCTCATCCTCCTATCTCTATAAGATCACCCCTCATCCTCCTGCGCTCCAGAGGACCCATAGAGACCCAGCCTACTCAACCTCTCCCTATAGCTCACACCCTCTAGTCCTGGCAACATCCTCATAAATCTTCTCTGTTCTCTGTACCCTTTCCAGCTTGACATCTTTCCTATAACATGGTGCCCAGAACTGAACACAATACTCTAAATGCACTCATCAATGTATTTTACAACTGCAATGTGACCTCCTAACCTCTACACTCGATGAAGTCCAATGTGCCAAGTCTTATCTAGCTGCGACTCCACCTTCAAGGAACCATGCACATGTACTCCTAGATCCCTCTGCTCGATAACACTACCCAGAGGCCTACCATTTACTGTGTAGGTTCTGCCCATGAGGCACACCACTAGTCACAGGCCTCCAGTCCGAGAAGCAACCTTCCACCTTCACCAATTTTCTATCCATTCAGCTATCTCTCCTTGGATCCCATGCGATCTAACCTGCGATTGTGCATGTGTGAGCTGCACAAAAAGAATTTTTACTGTGCAGTGCATACTGGTCCTGTCCCATTTTTTAGGCAACTGCCAGCGACTGTCACAGTCGTAGCAGGTCACCGAAAAACCGGGGACACCCTACGTCACCCTGGCGACAACCTACGACAACACCTACGTCAGGAGAAGTCGAGCTACGCTCATTGGCGTCAAACCCACTGCCGCCGAAATTTTTTCCACGTGTTGAAAATTTAGCAGCGACCAGAAAGACGCCACGACTTTTTGCGCGATCGAGGAGACTACGCGCGGCGAACATGTGGCGACAAATTAGTCACCTGTAGTTGCCTAAAAAATCCCCTAAGTGCGACAGGCCCATAAGAGTCAATAAAGAATTTTTTTTATTTTTATTTTTTATTTTTTTTAATTCAAATCGTTTGCTATGTCGCTCTTCAAGGGAGATGCTAAATGCATTTCGTTGTCTCTGTACTGTACACTGACAATGACAATTAAAATTGAATCTGAATCTGAATCTGAGAACCATTTGGATGCTTTACCTGAAATGTCCGATGCTAACCCTCAATGCATAAAATGGAGAAGATTGTCCACTCTTGCACCATAATTGCACCGGGGGCAGCACAGTGGCGCAGCGGGTGGAGCTGCTGTCTTACAGCGCCAGAGACCCAGGTTTGATCCCGACAATGGGTGCTGTCTGTACGGAGTTTACATGTTCTCCCTGTGACCATATGGGTTTTCTCCGGGTGTTCTGGTTTCCTCCCACATTCCACAGATATACAGGTTTATAGGTCAATCAGCTTCGGTAAGATTGTAAATTATCCCTAGTGTGTCGGATGGTGCTAATGTCCTCCTCCTGCAACTATTTTCAATGTTTCTATGACATGGAATTCAGTGGACAATGTGGGAGCAGCTAGATGATCTTGACTTTGCAGACGACATAGCTCTCTCCGTTCACACACACAGATACAAATGCAGGAGAAGGCGGACAGACTCTCACAAGCTGCACCAAAACTTGGTCTTTCACCCAATACAGCAAAGACGCAGGTGATGAGGATCCACTCCAAAACCAGCAACCCTATCCTTATGTACAGCACTGCTCTAGAAGTCGAAACATTCACATACCTAGGTAGTTGTGGACATCACCGGAGTGGCAGAGGCAGAGATAAGAAGTAGAATCAATAAGGCTAGGGTGGTGTTTAACATGCTCAAGAAGATCTGGAGCTCAAAACACATCTCAATCAACACCAAAATACGCATCTTTAACTCAAATGTGAAACGGGTGATGCTGTATGGATCAGAGACATGGAATACAACAAAACACACTACAAACAGGTTGCAAACATCCACTAACACCTGCCTTAGGAGAATACTTAACATCTGGGGGAGAGACAAAGTAAGCAATGTGGACCTGTGGAAAAGAACACGAACTAGCCAGGAGCCCGTTGACTTACAAAATAGAAGGAGAAAATGGAGTTGGATTGGACACACCCTCAGGAAACCTGCCACAAACATCACCCGGCAAGCCCTGAAATGGAACCCCCCCAAAGAAAAGGAGGTGGCCCTAGGAACAGCTGGAGATGAGGTGTCCAGACAGAAATGTCTAGGATCTCAAAAGAATTGCCATCAACCGAGTGAAGTGGAGGACATTTGTCAATTTGTCATTTGCTCCCTAGAGGAGCAAAGGGCTTAAGAAGAAGAAAGAATTAGACAATTATCAGACAGATATTGGCAATTAAACAAGCTTATTCTGTTATTCTAAATACACGTAAATCATGTATGTATAAAACCTGAGGTGCCTGTATGTCAGACAGCATCTATGGCGAGAGAAGCAGAGATAATGTTTCAGGTCCATGTATTTGTTCCCTTCGCCCTTGCCTCACATATAAAATGTTATATTTTCCATTTAGTTTCATTCTGATGAAAGGTTATTGACTTGAATCATTAAATGTTTTTGACTCTCCACAGATGCAGCCCAATCTGCTGACTGTGGCCAGCACTGTTTTAGCATTACCTCAAATATCTTGGTATCATCAGCAGAAATGTTCTGTCTCAAGCAATGCTTCCACGGGATCCTGAACTGTTGTTTCCCTTCGTTCACCCAGTGGAGGCCAGGGTACTGACAGCTGTCGACTTGCTTGATGAGCCACGGACACAGCAACGGCTTCTGAGAACCCATCCTGATGGGAAGAAGGTGAGAATAAATGAGGAAAGGCCGGGAGATAGGAAGAACATGGGGGACCGAAAGCACAGAGTAGAATGGGCTAAAGGTACCAGTATAGATGACGATCGAGTCATGGAGCTTTAGATAATGGGATCAGGCCCTTCAGCCCAACCTGTCCATGCTGACCAGGTTGGCATTTTGGACTAGTCCCATTTGCCTGGATTCGGCCCATATCCGCAGGGCAAAGGAAACTGAGGAACAATAACTACAAAGTGAAATAATGCAATAAAAATGAACTGCAGATGCTGGTTTATACCAAACACAGGCACAAAATGCTGGAGTAACTCAGCAGGTCAGGCAGCATCTCTGGGGAAAATGGCTAAATGACATTTCAGGTCAGGACCCTTCTTCAGACCGAGTCACACTCAGTCTGACGAAAGGTCAATAGACAATAGGCGCAGGATTAGGCCATTCGGCCCTTCGAGCCAGCACCGCCATTCAATGAGATCTTGGCTGATCATTCCCAATCAGTACCCCGTTCCTGCCTTCTCCCCATATCCCTGACTCCGCTATCTTTAAGAGCCCTATCTAGCTCTCTCTTGAAAGTATCCAGAGAACCAGCCTCCACCGCCCTCTGAGACAGAGAATTCCACAGACTCACAACTCTCTGTGTGAAAAAGTGTTTCCTCGTCTCAGTTCTAAATGGCTTACCCCTTATTCTTCAACCCAACCCAACCTAAAAAGGTCACCTATCCGTTTTCTCCAGAGATGCTGCCTGAGTTAATCCAGCATTTTGCGTCTTTCCTTGGTAAACCAGCATCTGCAGTTCCTTGTTGCTACAAGAATTGGAGCGAATTAGTCACACACAACTGAACATTAATCAAACCACATTGACTAGTTTTTCAGTCGTATTCAGTTTATCTAAATGATTAGAGATTTCCTCTGATTTGGGCATATTGCCAACAATAGACACTAAACTAACCGGCCTAGTTATTAAGAGCTCTAGGGCCTAATGGAATCAAGGGATATGGGGAGAAGGCAGGCACGGGTTATTGATTGGTGACGATCAGCCATGATCACAATGAATGGCGGTGCTGGCTCGAAGGGCCGAATGGCCTCCTCCTGCACCTATTTTCTATGTTTCTAAAGTTCTCCACCCACTGTCTACCTGCTTTTTGAATAAGGGTAGACAAAAATGCTGGAGAAACTGAGCGGGTGAGGCAGCATCTATGGAGTGAAGGAAATAGGCAACATTTCGGGCTGAAACCTAATAAGGGTGTCGCCTTGGCTGTTTTCCAATTTTAAGGTTCCCTCTCAGAGTTTAGAAATTTTGGATAAAGTTCAACCAACAGGTAGAAACAAAGCACGGAAACCTTGGGTGGGGCGCAAAGTCTCCAGAGGTTTCCGTTCAGGTTTCCTAAGTGGGACAGGGGCATAAGACAGCAAGTCAATCGCTGCGCCACTGTGTCGCTCCGGTTAAACGACTAGGGTGGAGGAAGGGGGCAGGAAGGGGGGAAAAAGCAGGGGAGTGTAGATCGAAGGTAGACAAAAATGCTGGAGAAACTCAGCGGGTGAGGCAGCATCTATGGAGCGAAGGAAACAGGCAATGTTTCGGGTCGAGATTCTTCTTCAGATTACTTAAAATTTGAAAAAAATCGATCGTCTGCAACCATTTCCTTTAAAACCTTTAGGGGCAGGATAGTGGGTCGCAGTGAGTTTCCCATATTTAGTCCCGTGTACCCGAGCATATCCAGAACCTTGCTGGCCCGAAACGTTGCCTATTTCCTTCGCTCCATAGATGCTGCTGCACCCGCTGAGTTTCTCCAGCTTTTTTGTGTAACCTCCAAAACCTTGCTGTCCCATCCAAGAAGCATTTTGTGCCTTTGATTTAAACCACCACCTGCAGATCTTTCCTACACATCCAAGAAAGATGCTCCCTCCACCCTCCACATCTACACCCCCGTCTAAGTGGGGCAATCCCTCTCCCTCATCCAAGAGTCAAGAGTGTCTTATTGTCATATATCCCAGATAGAACAATGAAATTCTCACTTGCTGCAGCACAACAGAATATGTAATCATAATAAATAATATGATAATCGAGAGAGAGAAAAGTCCAATGTGTAAATATACACATGCACACATACTCAAAATAACATGTGTATTCCCTTCTTTCTTTCCTTCCCTCCCTCCCTCCTTCCTTACCTCCTTCCCTCCCTCCTTCCTTCCCTCCTTCGCTCCCTCCTTCCTTCCCTCCTTACCTCCCTACCACCTTCCCTCCTTCCATCCCTCCTTTCTTCCCTCCTTACCTCCTTCCTTCCCTACCACCTTCCCTCCTTACCTCCTTCCTTCCCTCCTTCCCTCTTTCCCTCCCACCTTCCCTCCCTGCCTCCTTCCTTACCTCCCTCCTTCCCTCCCTTCCTTCCCTCCTTCCCTCCTTCCTTCCCTCCCTCCCTCCTTCCTTCCCCCCTTCCCTCCCTCCCTCCTTCCCTCCCTCCTTCCTCCCTCCTTCCTTCCCTCCCCCCTTCCCTCCTTCCTTCCCTCCTTCCCTCCCTCCTTCCCTCCCTCCTTCCCTCCTTCCATCCCTCCTTCCCTCCCTCACTACCAACTTCCTTACGTCTTCCATCCCTCCTTGCATCCCTCCTTACCTACTTCCTCCCCTCCCTCCTTCCCTCCCTCATACCTCCTACCTTACCTCCTTCCCTCCTTCCTTCCCTCCACACCTTCCCTCCTTGCCTCCTTCCTTCCCTCCTTCCTTCCCTCCCTTCCTTCCCTCCCTCCCTCCCTCCTTCCCTCCTTCCCTCCTTCCTTCCTTCCTTACCTCCTTACCTCCTTCCCTCCTTCCCTCCTTCCTTCCTTCCCTCCTTCCATCCCTCCTTCCTTCCTTCCCTCCTTCCTTCCCTCCTTCCTTCCTTCCCTCCCCCCTTCCTTCCCTACCACCTTCTCTCCTCCTTCCTTCCCTCCTTCCTTCCCCCCTTCCCTTCCTCCCTCCCTCCCTTCCTGCCTTCCTGCCTTCCTGCCTTCCTTCCTTCCCTCCCTCCCTCCCTCCCTCCCTCCTTCCTTCCCTCCTTCCCTCCTTCCATCCCTCCCTCCCTCCTTCCCTCCTTCCTTCCCTCCTTCCCTCCTTCCTTCCCTCCTTCCTTCCTTCCCTCCTTCCTTCCCTCCTTCCTTCCTTCCCTCCCTCCTTCCTTCCCTCCTTCCTTCCTTCCCCTCCTTCCTTCCCTCCTTCCCTCCCTCCCTTCCCTCCCTCCTTCCCTCCTTCCCTCCCTCCTTTCCTTCCCTCCTTCCTTCCCTCCTTCCTTCCCTCCTTCCTTCCTCCCTCCCTCCTTCCTTCCCCTTTTCCACCCCCACCCTGAGGGGTATTCTCTCCATCCCACCCAAAGGGAACCCAGGGAACGGCTCCGGCCGCCCTTCTCACCTGTAGGCCGCACAGGCCCGAGCGCCCCGGCCTGGCCTAGCCCGTCCCCGCCACACGCTCCCTCCCGCTCCGGGTTCCTCCTGTCAGACTCAGGGCGACGGATGTCCCGCCCTCGCCGCCGTCACTTCCAGCCTCCTCTGCTGCATCAGATCTGTCATGGGGCAGGTAACAGCTCACCTGGGGACAGGCATCACATGCTCATGGGGCAGGTAACAGCTCACCTGGGGACAGGCATCACATGCTCATGGGGCAGGTAACAGCTCACCTGGGGACAGGCATCATCAGCTCATGGGGCAGGTAACAGCTCACCTGGAGACAGGCATCACAGCTCATGGGGCAGGTAACAGCTCACCTGGGGACAGGCATCACATGCTCATGGGGCAGGTAACAGCTCACCTGGAGACAGGCATCACATGCTCATGGGGCAGGTAACAGCTCACCTGGGGACAGGCATCATCAGCTCATGGGGCAGGTAACAGCTCACCTGGAGACAGGCATCATCAGCTCATGGGGCAGGTAACAGATCACCTGGGGACAGGCATCATCAGCTCATGGGGCAGGTAACAGCTCACCTGGAGACAGGCATCATCAGCTCATGGGGCAGGTAACAGCTCACCTGGGGACAGGCATCATCAGCTCATGGGGCAGGTAACAGCTCACCTGGGGACAGGCATCATCAGCTCATGGGGCAGGTAACAGCTCACCTGGGGACAGGCATCATCAGCTCATGGGGCAGGTAACAGCTCACCTGGAGACAGGCATCATCAGCTCATGGGGCAGGTAACAGTTCACCTGGGGACAGGCATCATCAGCTCATGGGGCAGGTAACAGTTCACCTGGAGACAGGCATCACATGCTCATGGGGCAGGTAACCGCTCACCTGGAGACAGGCATCATCAGCTCATGGGGCAGGTAACTGCTCACCTGGGGACAGGCATCATCAGCTCATGGGGCAGGTAACTGCTCACCTGGGGACAGGCATCACATGCTCATGGGGCAGGTAACAGCTCACCTGGGGACAGGCATCATCAGCTCATGGGGCAGGTAACAGCTCACCTGGGGACAGGCATCATCAGCTCATGGGGCAGGTAACTGCTCACCTGGAGACAGGCATCACATGCTCATGGGGCAGGTAACTGCTCACCTGGGGACAGGCATCACATGCTCATGGGGCAGGTAACTGCTCACCTGGGGACAGGCATCATCAGCTCATGGGGCAGGTAACTGCTCACCTGGGGACAGGCATCATCAGCTCATGGGGCAGGTAACAGCTCACCTGGGGACAGGCATCATCAGCTCATGGGGCAGGTAACAGCTCACCTGGAGACAGGCATCACATGCTCATGGGGCAGGTAACCGCTCACCTGGAGACAGGCATCATCAGCTCATGGGGCAGGTAACAGCTCACCTGGGCTCAGGCATCATCAGCTCATGGGGCAGGTAACTGCTCACCTGGGGACAGGCATCATCAGCTCATGGGGCAGGTAACAGCTCACCTGAAGATAGGCATCACATGCTCATGGGGCAGGTTACAGCTCACCTGAAGATAGGCATCACATGCTCATGGGGCAGGTAACAGCTCACCTGGAGACAGGCATCACATGCTCATGGGGCAGGTAACCGCTCACCTGGAGCAGGCATCATATGCTCATGGGGCAGGTAACTGCTCAACTGGAGACAGGCATCACATGCTCATGGGGCAGGTAACAGCTCACCTGGAGACAGGCATCACATGCTCATGGGGCAGGTAACTGCTCACCTGGGGACAGGCATCACATGCTCATGGGGCAGGTAACTGCTCACCTGGGGACAGGCATCATCAGCTCATGGGGCAGGTAACAGCTCACCTGGGGTAGTTATCTTTAGTTTTGTATTATGTGGGGTTGGGGAATTTTTTTAAATCTCTTTCCTCGACGGAGATGCGACTCTTTTTCATATCGTATCTCCGTCCGCGTGGCGGCCTAACATCGTGGAGCTGGCGGTCCCTTTGCTGGGGATCGACCTCGGGAGCTCCAAGCCACGGGAGCTTCGACCGTCACGACGAGAGAGCTTCGATCGCCCCGACCATGGGAGAAAAGGTGGAAAGAAGATAAGACTTTATTGCCTTCCATCACAGTGGGGAATGTGGTGGAGCCGCTGTGGTGGATGTTTATGTTAATTTTTATGTAGTTGTATGGCTTGTTGCTTTTTTTTGGTATAACTGTATGGCAAAATCAAATTCTTTGTATCTTGCAAAACATACTTGGCTAATAAATGAATTACGGTCAGTGGACACATCCTCTCCACATTTACTCTATCCAAGCCTTTTACTATTCGGTAAACTTCAATGAGGTTCCCCCCTCATCATTATAAACTCCGGCAATTACAGGCCCAGTGCTGTTCAGTTCAGTTTTATTTGTCATATGTAGGTTAACACAGGGTCAACGGTACAATGAAATGTTTTTGACAAGACAACGGGTCACCTCAGCAATGATATTACAGTTGATATTACAGATATTACAATCTTTAACGCTCATCAAATGTTAACCCACTCATTCCTGGGATCAATTCTTGGAAACCTCATCTGGAACTTCTCCAGGGCCAGCACATCCTTCCTCAAATGTGGGGCCCAAAATTGCTCGCAATACTACAAATGCGGCCAGATCTGTGCCTTATAGAGCCTCAGCATTGCACCCCTGTTTTTGTACTCTAGTGCTCTTTAAATAAATGCTAACATTATGTTTGCCTTCCTTACTACCGATTCGACTTGCAAATTAACTTTTTGAGAATCCTGCACCAGTACTCCCAACTCCCTTTGCCTCCAATTTCTGGATTCTCTCCCCATTTAGAAAATAGTCTACTCCTTCCACTACCAAAGTGCATGACTCCACACTTTGCAGCACTAAATTCCATCTGCCACTTCTCTGCCCTCTCTCCCAGCCTGTCCAAGTCCTTCTGCAGAGCCCCTGCTTTCTCTACACCACCTGCCCCTCCACCTGTTTTCGTATGATCTGCAAACTTGGCCACAAAGCCTTCAATCCCCTCGTCCAAATCATTAATATACAAATGAAGAGTAGCAGCCCCAACACCGAGCCCTGTGGACTCTGTGTACTGGTCTCATTGGAAACTTGCCCAATCCGACCAACATGTCCCAGCTACACTAAACCAACCAGCCTGCATTTGGCCCATATCCCCCTAAACCTGTCCTATCCATGTGCCTGGATGTTTCTTATGAGTTGCGATAGTACCTGTTTATCTGTGATGCTTATCTAGGTGCTTGTATACTGTGATACTTGTACAGTACTGAACTGTATCTAAAAATGAATTTCACAGTACCTTGGTACACGTGACAAATAAAGTACCATTGAGCCATTGTGCTGGAAGATAGACGCTAAATGCTGGAGGAACTCAGCAGGACAGGCAGCATCTCTGGATAGAAGGAATGGGATTCTGCTCTGCAGTAATTACCAAAGATCTTATATCAGAGCTCCGCTATAGGATCTTTGGTAATTACAGATGTACTTTCTGTTCTGGCTGTAAGGCAGGAACTCACCAACAGGGGCCAGTAGAGGCCACGATCAAAGTGGCAGAGATTTAACAACTAAAGTGGTGCTGAAGGAGATGATGAAGGACATGTCCTATCCACACTGAAGGGTTTCCCCCTCATCTCTCAACAGGAGATTCATCTTCTATTGGTAACTGTGCCAATCTACTGCCACTTCCCAGATGGCATCAGACTCCAGTCCTCAACTGTTAGCACATGCCACAGCACTGGTGAGTAAGGCAAGGCAGCGCCTTTACCACCTCAGGCAATTGAGGAAATTCAGAGTGTCTCCGAGGATCCTCCAGCGCTTCTACTCAGCGGCTGTGGAAAGCATCTTGTCCGGAAATATTACCATCTGGTTTGGGAATTGCTCTGCCCAGGACAAGAAGGCTCTGCAGAGAGTAGTGCGTTTGGCCGAACGCACTATGGGAACTTCACTCGCCCCCCCTGCAGGAACTATACATCAGGAGGTGCAACTCCAGAGCCAATAAAATCATGGGAGACCCCTTCCACCCCTGCAACGGACTGTTCCAGCTGCTACGGTCAGGCAAACGCCTCCGTTGCCATGCTGTGGGAACGGAGAGGTTGAGAAGGAGTTTCTTCCCAGAGGCCATTAGGACTGTAAACTCCTATCTCACCAGGGACTAACTCTACTGAACCACTCTACTGCTTTTTTTAAATTGTTGTTTTTTTCCTTTTTTCCTTCCGTCACAATATTTAATATGTAAAAGAATATGTGAATCTGTTCCATTCTGTTTGTAGTTTGTTTGGTTGGTTGTTTGTTTGTCTTTTTGCACAAAGTTGCCACTTTTCATTTCACTGCACATCTCGTATGTGTATGTGACGAATACACTTGACTTGACTTGACTTGCAATTTACACATACACAGCATGTCCCCAGATTAAACTCAGAAACAAACTCACACACACGCAGACGCACACATCCAAATTAAGTCTGAAAGGTCTAGACCCGAAACGTCAGCCATTCCTTCTCTCCAGAGATGCTGCCTGCCCCGCTGAGTTACTCCAGCCTTTTGTGTCTACCATCCAAATAAACACACTGACACACATACATCCATGCACTCACCACATATCATGCTCACACATGCACACTCACGCATACTCTCACACTGTGTCTCACTGCAAGCAAGATTTTCATTCTACCTGTGTCAGAAGGAGTCAAGAGTCAAGAGTCAAGAGTCAATTTAATTGTCATTTGGACCCCTAGAGGTCCAAACGAAATGCCGTTTCTGCAGCCATACATTACACACAAATAGACCCAGACACAACATAATTACAATTTTACATAAACATCCATCACATAGCTGTGATGGAAGGCCAAAAAAAACTTAGCTCTCCACTGCACTCTCCCCCCCCCGATGTCAGAGTCAAAGTCAAAGCCCCCGGCTGGCGATGGCGATTGTCCCGCGGCCATTGAAGCCACGCCGGGTGGTGCGAGGTCGCACACCGGGTCTTGGTGTTGGAGCCCCCGGTGTGCGCTCGCAAGTACCCGCGGCCATTCCAGCCGCGCGGGGCGGTGTAGTGAGGCCCCGCTCCAGTAGGAACTTACCGAACAGTGAAAGGCCTGGATAGAGTGGATGTGGAGAGGATGTTTCCACCAGTGGGAGAATCTAGGACCAGAGGCCACAGTCTCAGAATAAAAAAGACATGTCTTCAGAAAGATGAGGAGGAATTTCCTTAGTCAAAGGGTGGTGAATCTGTGGAATTCATTGCCACAGAAGACTGTGGAGGCCGTCAATGGATTTTTAAGCCTGAGATTGAGAGATTCTTGATTAGTACCAATGTCAGAGGTTATGGGGAGAAGGCAGGAGAATGGGGTTTAGAGGGAGAGGTAGATCAGCCATGATTGAATGGCAGAGTAGACTTGATGGACCGAATGGCTTAATTCAGTTTAGTTTAGAGATACAGCACGGAAACAGGCCCTTTGGCCCAACGAGTCCGTGCCGATTAGCGATCCCCGCACACTTATACTGTCCTACGCAGTGACAATTTACACATACACCAAGCCAATTAAACTAAACTAAACTAAACTAAGCTAAAGTCAGATAAAAATGCTGGAGAAACTCAGCGGGTGGGGCAGCATCTATGGAGCAAAGGCACTGGTGACGTTTCGGGTCGAGACCCTACATCAGACCCGAAACTAAACATCACCTATTTCCTTCGGTCCATTGATGCTGCCTCACCCGCTGAGTTTCTCCAGCATTTTTATCTACCTTCGATTTTTTCAGCATCTGCAGTTCCTTCTTAAACTAAACTAAAATGACTTTATTGGCCATGGAACAGATTAGGGGGGGGGGGGGGGTTATGAGAAATATGCTGAGAGAAATGCAAAGGTCTCTTTGATTATCTCAATTTGAGGACTGTTGCAACATCGGGTGAATGAGAACATAAGACTCCCCCTTCCAGCAGGTTAGCACCAGTAAACATGAGCAAGGAATGAGGCCTAGCCCATCTCGTTAATGTTCCTTATCTTTCGAATGATTAGCAGAGAGAAGCAATGTGAATTCCTTCCCAATTGTTTTATGATTTGGTCGAATCAACTCGCATTCCTGAATGTGAATGTTTTCATCTGCGTTGAGGTCACCGTTCGCGATGGCATCTGGCTCTAGTTCCTTGCGGCCAGATATTTCACAGTGACCGATCATGTACAGGTTTATGAAACACTGGTCGGACCTCGGCTGGAGTAGTGTGTGCGGTTCTGGAACCCACAGCCCGGGATCGATGGGGCAGCTCTGTCGAGGTTGCGGAGGAGATCCTCCAAGATGTTCAAGATTCAAGTGAGTTTATTGTCCCTGATAGGACAATGAAATTCTTGCTTTGCTTCAGCACAACAGAACATAGTAGGCATTGACTACAGAACAGATCAGTGTGTCCATATACCATTATATAAATATATACACACATGAATAAATAAACTGATAAAGTGCAAATAACAGATAATGGGCTATTAATGTTCAGAGTTTTGTCCGAGCCGAGTTTAATAGCCTGATGGCTGTGGGGATGTAGCTATTCCTGAACCTGGTTGTTGCAGTCTTCAAGCTCCTGTACTTGAAGGTAGCGGGGAGATGAGTGTGTGGCCAGGATGGTGTGGGTCCTTGATGATGCTGCCAGCCGTCTGCTGTTGTCAAAGAAGACAAAAGCAGACGCTGGAGTGCTGAGCAAAACACAAAGTGATGGAGGAACTCAACACTGTAGATGCTAGTTTACACCGAAGATCGACACAAAATGCTGGAGTAACTCAGCGTCATACGGTCATAAGCGCTAGGCCCATCAAGTGTACTCCGCCATTCAATCATGGCTGATCTATCTCTCCTCCCTAACCCCATAACCCCTGACACCCGCACTAATCAAGAATCTATCTATCTCTGCCTTAAAAATATCCACTGATGTAGCCTCCACAGCCGTCTGTAGCAAAGAATTCCGCAGATTCACCACCCTCTGACTAAAGGAATTCCTCCTCATCTCCTTCCTATAATAACGTCCTTTAATTCTGAGGCTGTGACCCCCTGGTCCTACACTCTCCCACTAGTGGAAACATCCTCGACACATCCACTAACCAGGCCTTTCACTATCTGTATGTTTCAATGAGGTCCCCCCTCAATCTTCTAAACTCCAGCAAATACAGGCTCAATGATGACAAACGCACATCATAGGCAGCGTGGTGTAGCTGGAGTCAATGGGCCAAATGGCCTGCTTTATGATTTACCCTGAATTCCCAATGGATTCCCTAATCTTGTGTTTATAACCCATAGATCCCGTCTCCTTCATCTTCTCTATGCCAGTCCTATCAAGGCCTTTCATATTCCCTAAACCATCACTCAAGGCAACCCTTCAGCAATCTCTCTTCTGTTTAGACATAAGACATTGGAGCAGAGTTCGGCCATTCAGCCCATCGAGTCTGCTCCGCTATTCATTTATTTTTCCCTCTCAAGCCCATTATTTTGCCTTCTCCCCGTAACATAGAAAATAGGTGCAGGAGGAGGCCATTTGGCCCAGAGCCAGCACCGCCATTCATTGTGATCATAGCAGATCATCCACAATCAGTAACCCGTGCCTGCCTTCTCCCCATATCCCTTGATTGTGCTAGCCCCCAGAACTCTACCTAACTCTCTTTTAAATTCATCCAGTGACTTGGCCTCCACTGCCCTCTGTGGCAGGGAATTCCACAAATTCACAACTCTCTGGGTGAAAAAGTTTTTTTCTCACCTCAGTTTTCAATGGCCTCCCCTTTATTCTTAGACTGTGGCCCCTAGTTCTGGACTCCCCCAACATTGGGAACATTTTTCCTGCATCCAGCTTGTCCAGTCCTTTTTATAATTTGATATGTTTCTGTAAGATCCCCTCTCTTTCTATAAGATCCCCTCTCAAACGTAACTCATCAAGAACAGGAAAAATGTTCCCAATGTTGGGCGAGTCCAGAACCAGGGGCCACACAGTCTTAGAATAAAGGGGAGGTCATTTAAGACTGAGGTGAGAAAAAGCTTTTTCACCCAGAGAGTTGTGAATTTATGGAATTCCCTGCCACAGAGGGCAGTGGAGGCCAAATCACTGGATGGATTTAAGAGAAAGTTAGATAGAGCTCTAGGGGCTAGTGGAGTCAAGGGATATGGGGAGAAGGCAGGCACGGGTTATTGATGGGGGACGATAGGCCATGACCACAATGAATGACGGTGTTAGTTCGAAGGGCCAAATGGCCTCCTCCTGCACCTATTTTCTATATTTCCATGTTTCTATAAGAACCTATCAAGTCCTGCTTTCAAAGTGCCCACTGACTTGCCACCACTGCCATCTGTGGCAATGAATCCCACACAATCACCACCCTCTGACTAGAGAAATCCCTCCTCATCTCCATTACAAAGGTGCGTCTGTTACCTCTGAGGATGTGCCCCCTGGCACTAGATTCTCCGACTGCTGGGAACCAAAGATCTTAGAGCTCTAAGATCTTTGCTGGGAACATCCTCTCCTCACTCAGAGGTGGGAAGAGTCCTGGCCAGTTCAATGTTTGCATTGCGGTCAAAACGCAACCTTGCCCTGCGTGTACAAGGGTTGGGAGGAAACGGTGTTTAAAGAGGATTAAGCAAGGGCGATTACGTTGATCTCCTCAAGGTGAATAAAATGTGAAGTGATACAGGCGAGATAAATACAGAAGATTACTTCGCATGAAAGCAAGACGGCTGGAGCAGAGGACACAACACAGACTCGGACTGAAGAGAGGATGAAATCGCAAAGTGATGAAGGAACTCAGCGGGTCAAGCAGCAGCTGGGGAGGGAATGGAGTGGCGACATTTTGCGTCTCATCCCTCCCCCCCTTGCCAGGTCCCTTCTAAAACCTCCATACCGAAAAGATGACTAAATACCCGAACTATGGTTCCACCACCCTCCATCCTTCTGTCGATTCCACAGTTACCACAGTCCCTCTTAACTCCTTCCACCAGTAAAAACGTTTACTTTTCGATCTACAGTTTAACCAGTGTATAACCATATTCTGGGTTTTTTTGGTGCAACAACTGTGTAGTCCAGCACGGTAAAACAGGCCATCTGGGCGTTGGCCCTACAAGTCCGTGCCGTACCACATACAAGTATTTAGTATTTTGGAGCCCC